>NC_057813.1:634381006-634565531 GCF_018294505.1 Triticum aestivum
CCCCTGACCGACTTCTTTCGCCTATATATCTCCATATACCCTAAAAATATCGGGGGACACAATAGATCGGGATTTCCGCCGTCGCAAGTCTCTGTAGACACCAAAAACCAAGCGGGACCCTGTTCCGGCACCTTGCCGGAGGGGGGGTCCCTCACTGGTGGCCAGCTTCATCATCCTGGCGCTCTCCATGATGAGGAGGGAGTAGTTCACCCTCGGGGCTGAGGGTATGTACCAGTAGCTATGTGTTTGATCTCTCTCTCTCTCTCATGCTCTTGATTTGGTACGATCTTGATGTATCACGATCTTTGCTATTATAGTTGGATCTTATGATTTTTCTCCCCCTCTACTCTCTTGTAATGGATTGAGTTTTCCCTTTGAAGTTATCATATCGGATTGAGTCTTTAAGGATTTGAGAAAACTTGATGTATGTCTTGCCGTGCTTATCTGTGGTGACAATGGGATATTCACGTGATCAGCTTGATGTATATTTTGGTGATCAACTTGCGGGTTCCGTGACCTTGGGAATCTATGCATAGGGGTTGGCACACGTTTTCGTCTTGACTTTTCAGTAGAAACCTTGGGGAACTCTTTGAAGTACTTTGTGTTGGTTAAATAGATGAATCTGAGATTGTGTGATGCATATCATATAATCATGCCCACAGATACTTGAGGTGACAATGGAGTATCTAGGTGACATTAGGGTTTTGGTTGATTTGTGTCTTAAGGTGTTATTCTAGTATGAACTCTATGATAGATCGAACGAAAAGAATAGCTTCATGTTATTTTACTACGGACTCTTGAATAGATAGATCAAAAAGGATAACTTTGAGGTGGTTTTGTACCCTACCATAATATTTTCGTTTGTTCTCCGCTATTACTGACTTTGGAGTAACTCTTTGTTGCATGTTGAGGGATAGTTATATGATCTAATTATGTTATTATTGTTGAGAGAACTTGCACTAGTGAAAGTATGAACCTTAGGCCTTGTTTCCTACCATTGCAATACCGTTTACGCTCACTTTTATCGCTTGCTACCTTGCTGTTTTTATAATTTCAGATTACAAAAACCTATATCTATCATCCATATTGCACTTGTATCACCATCTCTTCGCCGAACTAGTGCACATATACAATTTACCATTTGTATTGGGTGTGTTGGGGACACAAGAGACTCTTTGTTATTTGGTTGCAGGGTTGTTTGAGAGAGATCAACTTCATCCTATGCCTCCCACGGATTGATAAACCTTAGGTCATCCACTTGAGGGAAATTTGCTACTTTCCTACAAACCTCTGCACTTGGAGGCCCAACAACGTCTACAAGAAGAAGGTTGTGTAGTAGAGATCAAGCTCTTTTCTGGCGCCGTTGCCGGGGAGGTGAGTGCTTGAAGGTATATCTTTAGATCTTGAAATCAAATCTTTTTGTTTCTTGTTTTATCACTAGTTTAGTCTATAAAAGAAAACTACAAAAAAATGGAATTGAGTTTGTCTCATATGCTTCATCTTTTTAATATCTTTCATGGGAATGATGGAAAGGAAAATTGTGCTCAAGTGCTAGAAGAAGAAATCTATAAAATGTTTGGCACTAAATATTTGAATGATGAGCATGATTTCAATGTTGTTAGTATGAATTCCTTGAATACCTATGATGCTAATGATATGCAAAGCCACAAGCTTGGGGATGCTATGTTTGATGAATATGATATTTTTTGTCCCCCAAGTTTTGCTGAGCAAATTTATTATGATGAAAGCATGCCTCCTATTTATGATGATTATTGTGATGATATGTATGCCATAAAGAATAAATATAACCATGAAACTTGTCATCATGACTTTAGTTTTTCAATTGGATTATGCCTCACATGATAGTTATTTTCTTGAGTTTGCTCCCTCTATTATTCATGAGAAGAAATTTGCTTATGAGGAGAGTAATAAAAATTATATGCTTGTAGATCATCAAAAGAATGCTTTATGTGATGGTTATATTGTTGAACTCATTCATGATGCTACTAAAAATTATTATGAGGGAGGAACATATGCTTGTAGGAATTGCAATAATATCAAGTTTCCTCTTTATGTGCTTAAAATTTTAAAGTTATGCTTGTTTTGCCTTCCTATGCTACTTGATTATTGTTCCCATAAGTTGTTTGCTCACAAAATCCCTATGCATAGTAAGTGGGTTAGACTTAAATGTGCTAGTCATATTTTTCAAGATGCTCTCTTTATGTTTCAATTCTTATCTTTTATGTGAGCATCATTGAAATCATCATGGCTAGCTAGGGGCGTTAAACGATAGCGCTTGTTGGGAGGCAACCCAATTTTATTTTTGGTCCTTGCTTTTTGTTCCTATTTAGTAATAAATAATTCATCTAGCCTATGTTTAGATTTTGTTTTCATGTTTTAATTAGTGTTTGTGCCAAGTAGATCCTTTGGGAAGACTTGGGTGAAAGTTTATATGATCTTGCTGTAAAAAACAGAAACTTTAGCGCTCACGACATTAGCTGCCAATTTTTACTGGAGAGCTCTTTTAGGTTGATTCTTTTTGAAGATGATTAAAAGATAAATTCCTAACGTCCACCAATTTAGTTCAGAATTTTTTGAGTTACAGAAGTATTCGAATGATACAGATTACTACAGGCTGTTCTGTTTTTGACAGATTCTATTTTCTAGGTGTTGTTTGCTTATTTTGATGAATCTATGAGTAGTCTCGGAGGGTATGAACCATAGAGAAGTTGGAATACAGTAGATATTACATCAATATGAATTTAGAATGAGTTCACAACAGTACCTAAGTGGTGGTTTTATTTTCTTATACTAATGGAGCATACGAGTTTTGTGTTGAGTTTTGTGTTGTGAAGTTTTCAAGTTTTCGGTAAAGATTCGATGGACTATGGAATAAGGAGTGGCAAGAGCCTAAGCTTGGGGATGCCCCGGAAGGCATCCCCTCTTTCATCTTCGTTCATCGGTAACTTTACTTGGGGGTATATTTTTATTTACCACATGATATGTGTTTTGCTTGGAGCGTCATTTTCTTTTGTTAGTATTTTCTTTCTATTATTTAGAATAATGTTTTGCATCTTTATTTTCAATAAAAATGTCAAGGATAGCCTTTACCATGCATATTTTGCAAGTTCACATGTTGCTGTTTCAAAACAGAAAGTTTACCGCTGTTGCAAAAATTCCCTAGAAAAGTTTGAGAGTGATATAGTGTTGAATCTTTTTGCATAATGAGCTCTGATAAATCTTCTAAAGCGTAGTATTTTTCTTATAATTTTTCGAGTTAGGTAAGTATGATGAATCTTGCATTCTTTACAGACTATACTGTTTTGACAGATTACTATTATGATTGCATTGTTTGCAAATGTTTGCTTGTTTAATGATTCTATTTGAGGATAGGAGTATTAAATATGCAGAGACATTTAGTATCCAATGTTGAATAATAATCTTAGTGATTTGTTACAGTAGAGAATGATAAGGTTTTTGCATTGTTTTATACTAACTTATCTCATGAGTTCTTGTTGAGTTTGGTGTGAATGAAGCTCTCGAGATTTAGGAAACCGTTTTTGCATTGTTTTATACTAAAATTATCTCATGAGT
The DNA here is from genome assembly GCF_018294505.1 of Triticum aestivum. Lineage (NCBI taxonomy): Eukaryota > Viridiplantae > Streptophyta > Magnoliopsida > Poales > Poaceae > Triticum > Triticum aestivum. The sequence continues at coordinate 634,384,601 of NC_057813.1, forward strand.
TCTTGTTGAGTTTGGTGTGAATGAAGCTTTCAAGATTTAGGAAACCGGGATATAAAAGGAATTAAGGACACACAAAAGCTCAAGCTTGGGGATGCCCAAGGCACCCCAAGATAATATTTCAAGAAGTCTCAAGCATCCAAGCTTGGGGATGCCCCGGTAGGCATCCCACCTTTCTTATTCAACAATTATCGGTTAGCATCGCTTGAACCTAAGTTTTTGCTTCTTCACATGAGTTGTGCTATCCTTGCAATGTCATTTTGTTTGTTTTGCTTGCTCTTTGAATAAAATACCAAGATCTTAAATTCTTAAATGAGAGAGAGTCTTCACATGGCTACATAATTATTTAACTACTCATTGATCTTCACTTATATCTTTTTGGAGTAGTTTGTCATTTACTCGTGTGCTTCACTTATATCCTATGAGTAAATGGTTGAATGAGTTGAATGTCATAAATTTGAAATTATATATGTTTCATATGCTTAGCCCATTGTGAGTAATGACTTCACATCTAAGAAGTAGAGGTAGTAAATTTATTGAAGGTTAGCAAGCATTGTATTGGTCACTTGAACAATTCATGAAAGAATATTGAAGGAAGTGAAATTTCACAAATAAATATACTATCTTAGACATCTTCTATGATTGTGAGCCCCATTAATTATTTTCAAACCTGAGGAAATTAGTTGAAATTGGACAAGGAAGACAACGTAATGAGTTATGCTTGGGTGTATTTGTATAGAAGTTATATTGTTATAGATCCTCCAACATGTGGTGCTTGCTTTTTAGAATCCTTTGCTAGCCCAAAAATCTGTACTAAGCGGGAATACTGCTTGTGCATCCAAATTCCTTGAACCAAGTATCTTCCATGAGTGTCCACCATACCTACTTATATGCGGTATTTACCTGCCGTTCCAAGTAAATTTGCATGTGCCAAACTCTAAACCTTCAAATAATAATCTATTTTGTATGCCCGAATCGCTCATGTAGTGACTAGGGGCTGTCAGTATCTTCCATGCTAGGTGGGTTATTCTCACGATGAGTGGACTCCGCTCATCATTCACGAGAAAAATGGCTAGTAACTGGGATGCCCAGTCCCATGATCAAAAGATCAAAATCAAATCAAAATAATTGCAAACAAAAACTCCCCCAGGATTGATGTTAGTTGGAGGTACCCATTGTTTCGGGCAAGCCATGGATTGATGATTGTTGGTGGAGGGGAAGTGAAAACTTTACCATTCTGTTTGGGAACTGCCTATAATGTATGTAGTATGGAAGAAATTGGGAACTCTTGGTTGTTATGTTGACAATGAGATCATACCTCTCAAAATTATTTATCTCTATTTCAAAATCAAGCTATGGCACCTCTGCAAATCCCTGCTTCCATCTGCGAAGGGCCTATCTTTTACTTTTATGCAAGAGTCAGTAGTATTCCTTCTCATTCCTACCTACTCTTTAGTTGGCAAGCATCGTGTGTTGGGGAAAGATCTAAGCATATATGTCCACGGAAATATATTTGATCATGAATTATTATTGTTGACATCTATATGATAAGTGAGTTGGGAGGCGAAACACTAAGCCCCTATCTTTCTCTGTGTTCGATGGATGCTATTTGTTCTAAGAATATGCTTTGAGTGGTAGCAATCATGGAAGACTATATGATAGTTGAGTATGTGGAGTTTGCTAAATCAAAGCCCTGACATAGACCCTTCATGAAGATAAGATGAATTGTAATTGTTTGATGACTGAGAATGAAGTTTGCTAGTTTTCAAGAAAGTTTATGGTGTATGCTTTAACATGTGAATAGTTTGTTACTTGATCTTGAGAAGTTTTATGAGATGAACTACTGTTATGACATATAATCATGCTAGAAAAGGTGATTGAAATTATCATTGATCAAACTTGTGCACCTGCTAGCATTCACACTTCATAAATTCTTTCTTTTATGATTTACCTACTCGAGGATGAGCAGGAATTAAGCTTGGGGATGTTGATACGTCTCCAACGTATCTATAATTTATGAAGCATTCATGCTATTATATTATCTGTTTTAGATGTTTACGAGCTTTATTATACACTTTTATATTATTTTTGGGACTAACCTATTAACCGGAGGCCCAGTCCATATTGTTGTTTTCTTGCCTATTTCAGTGTTTCGAAGAAAAGGAATATCAAACGGAGTCCAAACGGAGTGAAACCTTTGGGAAAGTTACTTTTGGAACGGAAGCAATCCAGGGGACTTGGAGTGCACGTAAGGGAAGCTTCGAGGAGGCCACGAGGCAAGGGGGCGCGCCCACCCCCCTTGGGCGTGCCCTCCACCCTCGTGGGCCCCTCGTGGCTCCCCTGACCGACTTCTTTCGCCTATATATCTCCATATACCCTAAAAACATCGGGGGACACAATAGATCGGGAGTTCCGCCGCCACAAGCCTCTGTAGCCACCAAAAACCAAGCGGGACCCTGTTCCGGCACACTGTCAGAGGGGGGATCCCTCACCGGTGGCCATCTTCATCATCCCAGCGCTCTCCATGACGAGGAGGGAGTAGTTCACACTCGGGGCTGAGGGTATGTACCAGTAGCTATGTGTTTGTCTCTCTCTCTCTCTCTCGTGTTCTTGATTTGGTACGATCTTGATGTATCGCGATCTTTGCTATTATAGTTGGATCTTATGATTTTTCTCCCCCTTTACTCTCTTGTAATGGATTGAGTTTTCCCTTTGATGTTATCTTATCGGATTGAGTCTTTAAGGAGTTGAGAACACTTGATGTATGTCTTGTCGTGCTTATCTGTGGTGACAATGGGATATTCACGTGATCAACTTGATGTATGTTTTGGTGATCAACTTGCGGGTTCCATGACCTTGGGAATCTATGCATAGGGGTTGGCACACGTTTTTGTCTTCACTTTTCGGTAGAAACTTTGGGGCACTCTTTGAAGTACTTTGTGTTGGTTGAATAGATGAATCTGAGATTGTGTGATGCATATCGTATAATCATGCCCACGGATACTTGAGGTGACAATGGAGTATCTAGGTGACATTAGGGTTTTGGTTGATTTGTGTCTTAAGGTGTTATTCTAGTACGAACTCTATGATAGATCGAACGGAAAGAATAGCTTCATGTTATTTTACTACGGACTCTTGAATAGATAGATCAAAAAGGATAACTTTGAGGTGGTTTCGTACCCTACCATAATCTTTTCGTTTGTTATCCGCTATTAGTGGCTTTGGAGTGACTCTTTGTTGCATGTTGAGGGATAGTTATATGATCTAATTATGTTATTATTGTTGAGAGAAATTGCACTAGTGAAAGTATGAACCTTAGGCCTTGTTTCCTACCATTGCAATACCGTTTACGCTCACTTTTATCGCTTGCTACCTTGCTGTTTTTATAATTTCAGATTACAAAAACCTATATCTACCATCCATATTGCACTTGTATCACCATCTCTTCGCCGAACTAGTGCACCTATACAATTTACCATTGTATTGGGTGTGTTGGGGACACAAGAGACTCTTTGTTATTTGGTTGCAGGGCTGTTTGAGAGAGATCATCTTCATCCTACGCCTCCCACGGATTGATAAACCTTAGGTCATCCACTTGAGCGAAATTTGCTACTGTCTTACAAACCTCTGCACTTGGAGGCCCAACAGTGTCTACAAGAAGAAGGTTGTGTAGTAGACATCAACGTCTCGATTTGCAGAAACAGCACCGTCGTGGTTCTACAGGGCGCTATGTTCTTGGCTGTGCAGCCTGTTTCCACCCAATCGTTCACCACAGGGTCACGAACATACACAGAGGAACTGCCGTGCAGTGATAACAGACGCACAGTCTTACAGGTACAAGAGGCACGAGGAGGCATGTTTATTAACATCATCAGAAATGAAACAGATTATATATGCGCACACATATAGAGAGATGCATAGAAAGTGGACTACAAGAGATAAACTAAGTTGGTAATAGTAAATGATCGATGGTATTAATTAATAATGGAACTTAACGATAGACATACAATATTAGACTCAAACTTATAGTAGAACACACACAGTACATACAAATCCTGATCATGACACATCGACTGTGTCGGATTTCGGGTTCCGGCATACCCTTAAGGTTCGAACTCTGGGGTGCACGCGGAGATCACTCCCCCTACCGGCTCACGTCTCGTCGCCTCGCAAAGGATCTAGGCTACATGAAGAACAACACAAGGGACGCAAGGTTTATACTAGTTCGAGCCACCATTGTGGTGTAATACCCTACTCTAATTTGTGGTGTGGTGGATTGCCTCAGGGGCTGATGATGAACAGTACAAAGGAAGAACTGCCTCGCGAGGGGAGGAGTTCTTGTGTTGGTGGTTCTGGCTAAGGTTCGCTTCGTCGACCTTCAGATCAGGGTCCCATGCCTCTATGCTATGGTGGCTAGCCCTATTTATAGAGCGAGGCCCTGGTCCTCTTCCCAAATATTGAGCGGGAAGGGCGCCAACAATTGGCCATTTTGAAGGGGAACATCTAGCACACTTATCCTGCCTAAAGTTGGTCCTCGCCTGCCAAAGACTCTGACGATGACACCTTCCTGGGCTCTAGGATGACCTCCATCCTGCCGTTCTGCTGGTCTTGGTCTTGTTGCACCGAAATGGTTGCCTTTGCTTGATACCCTTGCCTGCGCTTGCCCCCTTTGCACCAAAGAGGAAACAAGGACTTTGCGCAGGCTGGCGCCCGCCTGGCTTCGGTCGTCATGGCTTGCATCATGGGCACCTCATGAGGTACCCCGCCTTGATCTCTCTGCCTCCTCGTGAGCCAGCCTGACGAGACTGCACCTGAGGGAGCTTCCCGTCGTCCGCCCCGCGAGGCTTGGCCCCTCGCGAGGGTCTTGAGCTTGTGTTGACGAAGATGGGCCGTACTGGGCCACTCCTTGAACCACGCCGCAGGCTGCAGGCAGGCAAGTCTGGGTACCCCCGTTCCTAGGGCGCCGACAGTAGCCCCCGGGCCCAAGGCGCGCCCGGACTTGGCTTAGCAGAGAAGCGAAGGGGCAAGTGCGAAGCGCCACGAGCCCCAACAGCCTGCGGCCTTGGGCGCCGCGTGGCGGTTGATTGGACGTGGGCGTCCCCGCTTCCCCATGATGCCTCGGCAACTGCACGACTTGACAAGTCCCTGCAAGCAAAATGGGTCATGATTACCTATGATCATGGAGGCCGACGGTTGGCCTCCTCCGGCTATATTTACGGAATGGCGTGAGCCCTTCTAGTCCATCCCTTCCTGCTACTCTTCTTCTTATTCCCGGCCACTCACCATCCCCATGGCCCTGCCGAAGAGGTTCTTGGCCGTGGAGAAGGGAAAATCTCGTCAGGAAGGGCCTGGCTCTCCCCCGACCAAGCGTGGCCGGGGCCGCCCCCGCAAACATCCTACGGCCTTCGTGGCGGCTTCCCGCGGTCATGGAGGCAGTCCTCTGCGCGGCTGTGGGCGCCCGGCTGCCGATGGGAGGTACACTGCAGCTGTGCGACCCCTAGGCCGCGTTCCCGCTCGGCGGAGGTGCTGCCGGAGTTTGTCGTGTGGTCAGCGGACCCGAACAGCACCTGGCTCCAGCTCCCCCGCTTCTTTGTAGGTGAACTCCCGGCTGGTGCTCCGGGTGGCCTCTGGCTTCAGGCGGATGGTTGCTGCAGCAAGGCCTCCTAGGCCATGCTGGAGGTCTCCGCCGCCGGGGAGGTGGCCCTGACTCGCGGCTGGCGAAAGTTTGCCCGTGCACGCGGCCTGAGCCGACGGTGCACCCTGCACTTCAAGTTCAACGGCGATGCCACCCACTATGTCAGGGTGTTCGGGGAAGACGGCTGCCGCGCTGGGTGTTGTCCTGAAGACGATGACCGCGGCCGTGTGCCCAGCCCCGGCGTTGATCAGGATGAAGGTGGTGGCAGGCGCGCGGGCAGCGGTGCCCGAGGCCCGCCAAGCTTTGGTGATTCTCCTTCAGACGGCAGCTCCTCCAGCGGTGGTCGCGACCAGCCTCCGCGCTGTCGCGCCCGCCTGGGAGAAGGCAGTGGGTCGGTCCGCCACCGCGCCCCGGTGAAGCGGGAGATGGAATCCAGCTGAGCTCCGGAGGCAGTACGAGCCTTCGTCATGAGCTGGTGCCGGGCAAGCCGTGCCCATTTTGCTTTCCTTCCTTCCCTGCGCAAAAAAGAAGGTAGTCTGGGGCCCCGCGGGGGCGTGTTGAATTGTTGTTGTTTAATTATCACGTTGTTCCTGCTGTTTCTGTGCTATGTTTTCGTTCCGCGTGCTTATGTGCGGAAATTACTTAGCTTGGGGAAGCTCGTTGTGGTCTTCGCCTCCTGAGGCTAGGGCCTCACCGTGTGTCTTATGTCCTGCAAGGGTTAGTCAGTAGGGGTAGTTTCCAGCCTTGGTAGCGGGGACGACCAACCCAGGTCCCGTGATCGTGTGGCGATGCCCGTGGGGCACGGACTGGGAGGGGTGCTCCCGCAGCGGATCCGGATAGGGAAGTTTCAAGCCACTGGGGCAGAAAACACTCGCGAGGGTGCCCGTGTTCTTCCCTCACGAGGCTTGTGCGAGAGAAACGAAGCAAACGAGTGAAAAGGACAAAGGGTCGCGAGCTAGAGACGGTAACAGCTTCAATAAAACTTCAAATAGGAACAAACAAACCAACTGCAGAAAGCAAATGAAAAAGCTGCGTCTGGCACCTAACCTAGTCTTTGATGTCCTCTCACCAGTGCGGAGCTAAGTGCTGCCACTGGGCGTGGGCGGGAGCCCCCGAGGCTCGAGGGCGGCACTCCGGAGACTCCGGGGCGTGTACAGCCCCACTCATTATTACGTGAGAGTGTCACGGGCGGCGAGTTTCATAGCCATTTGCCTTCTTCATAGGCACTGTGCCTTTTCCAAAATGCGGCAGCTTCACAGGCACCGGGCCTTTTCCAAAATGCGGCAGCTTCACAGGCATTTGCCTTCTTCACAAGCACCGAGCCTTTTCCAAAATGCGGCAGCTTCACAGGCATTTGCCTTCTTCACAGGCACCGGGCCTTTTCCAAAATGCGGCAGCTTCACAGGCATTTGCCTTCTTCACAGCCATCGAGCCTTTTCCAAAATGCAGCAACTTCACAGGCATTTGCCTTGTTCACAGGCACTGGGCCTTTTCCAAAATGCAGCAACTTCACAAGCATTCGCCTTCTTCACAGGCACTGGGCCTTGCTCAGGGGTAAAATCTTCGGAGATGTTGAATGTTCCACGCGTTCTGGATGGGCACCCCCTCCTGGGTCTCCAAGCGTGCGGAGCCGGGCCTGGAAACATGAACAACCTTGAATGGGCCCTCCCACATGGGAGAGAGCTTATGCAACCTGAGGGAGTTCCGGACTAGGGGGTGTCCGGATAGCCGAACTATCATCATCGGCCGGACTCCGAGACTATGAAGATAGAAGATTGAAGACTTCGTCCCGTGTTCGGATGGGACTTTCCTTGGCGTGGAAGGCAAGCTTGGCGATACGGATATGTAGATCTCCTACCATTGTAACCGACTTTGTGTAACCCTAGCCCTCTCCGGTGTCTATATAAACCGGATGGCTTTAGTCCATAGGACGAACAACAATCATACCATAGGCTAGCTTCTAGGGTTTAGCCTCCTTGATCTCGTGGTAGATCCACTCTTGTAACACACATCATCAATATTAATCAAGCAGGACGTAGGGTTTTACCTCCATCAAGAGGGCCCGAACCTGGGTAAAACATCGTGTCCCTTGTCTCCTGTTACCATCCGCCTAGACGCACAGTTCGGGACCCCCTACCCGAGATCCGCCGGTTTTGACACCGACATTGGTGCTTTCATTGAGAGTTCCTCTGTGTCATCACCGATAGGCTCGATGGCTTCTTCGATCGTCACCAACGACACAGTCCAGGGTGAGACTTTTCTCCCCGGACAGATCTTCGCATTCGGCGGCTTTGCACTGCGGGCCAATTCGCTTGGCCATCTGGAGCAGATCGAAAGCTACGCCCCTGGCCGTCAGGTCAGATTTGGAAGTTTAAACTTCACGGCGGACATCCGCGGGGACTTGATCTTCGATGGATTGGAGCCACAGCCGAGCGTGCTGCACTGTCACGGCGAGCATGATTTAGCTCTGCAGCCGGATAGTACCCTGGAGGCCGCACTCGAACCTGCTCCGATCTTCAATTCGGGGCCGGCTGTGCAGGCCGAGGATGGATGGCTAGACACCACCTCGGGAACCGCAACCTCTACGGCGATAGAGCCGAACAGTGACCTTGTTCCTCATGAAGTTTGTGACTCCGAGGTGCCAGACTCCTTGCCGGACTCCGAACCGCTCGCGCCCCCTCCGGTCGAATCCGATTGGGCGCCGATCATGGAGTTCACCGCAGCGGACATCTTTCAACACTCACCTTTTGGCGACATCTTGAGTTCGCTAAAGTATCTCTCGTTATCGGGAGAGCCCTAACCGCACTGCGGTCAGGACAGTTGGGATGCGAACGACGAAGAAATTCAAAGCCCACCCACCACCCACCTCGTAGCCACTGTCGACGATCTAACCGACATGCTAGACTACGACTCCAAAGACATCGACGGTATGGACGAAGATGTCAGAGACGACCAAGAACCAGCGCCTACTGGGCGCTGGAAAGCCACCCCTACTCACGACGTATACATGGTGGATACACCAAAAGGAAGCGACAATGAGGAAAAACGGGACGTGGTGAAGGACAACTCCCCCAACAAACAACCAAAACGGTGACGCAAGCGCCGCCCGAAGACCGGCCTTGATAAAAACGGCACCCATACGGACAAGGCCCTAGAGCAGGGCGAAGCAGTGGATGACGCACACGTCACCAAGCAGCCAGCCGGACATGAACTGGACAAGCAACCCATCCCGGGCGAAGTGATCTCACATCATCAGAGCACACGAATCTTCATAAAAGGCTCGTCGCCAAGGCAAGAAGTTTGAAGAAGCAAAAGCAGAAGCTCAAAACAGCGGAGGACGCACTCAGAATGAGATGGAGCAAAGTACTCAACAACGCAGATAAACATGGCGCTAGTCACAAGACAAAGAGCTACCCGAAGCGCAAGCTGTTGCCCCAATTTGACGAGGAGGCCTTAGAGCCCCCGCAGTCAAAAAAGAAAGAAGTCGCCTGGTTGGATAGACGACCAGATGATAGGCCAAGAGCAACAAGGGGCGCCGCACACAAGCCGGCACACGATCAGCATAAAGATCCTCAGAAAAAAGACTACCCAGTCAGATCTATTTATGGACCAAAAAGGAAGACTCCAGGAAGCAACATAACCCGCCGAACATTTGAAGACAACGGCACACCCAAATATAGGGGCGCCGCACACCCACTATGTTTCATCGACGAGGTGCTGGATCATGGCTTTCCAGCGGGATTCAAACCAGTAAACATATAGGCATATGACGGAACAACAGACCCCGAAGTCTGGATTGAGGATTATATCCTACACATACATATGGCCAGAGGAGACGATCTCCATGCCATTAAATACCTACCCCTTAAGCTCAAAGGGCCAGTTTGGCATTGGCTTAAAAGCCTCCCAGAAAATACCATCGGAAGTTGCGAAGAGCTTGAGGATGCGTTTCGAGCAAATTTTCAGGGGACCTATGTCCGGCCTCTGGATGCAGACGATTTAAGTCACATAACTCAACTGCCCGGAGAGTCAGCACGCAAATTCTGGAACAGGTTCCTCACTAAAAAGAACCAGATACTCGACTGTCCGGACGCTGAAGCCTTAGCAGCCTTTAAACACAACGTCCGAGACGAATGGCTCACCAGACACCTCGGCCAAGAAAAACCAAGAACAATGGCCGCACTAACAAGCCTCATGACCTGCTTTTGTGCAGGGGAGGACAGCTGGCTGGCCAGATGTAGCACCAGCGACCCGAGTACATCCGAAGTCAGGGATGGAAATGGGAAATCACGACGCAGAAAAGATCAGCGCCGGAACAAGGAAAATGGCCCAAATAGTATGGCGATCAATGCCGGATTCAAAAGCTCTCGGCCGAATAACAAAACACTGCCCCTCAAGGACAACAGTGACGAGCTATCGAACCCAAATAAGATTCTAGACAGGCTATGTCAAATACACGGTACCTCCGGAAAGCCTGCAAACCACACCCACAAAGATTGTTGGGTCTTCAAGCAGTCCGGCCGACTTAATGCCGAACACAAGGGGCTCAACACACCAAGTGGAAGTGACGAACCCCAAAAGCAGCACTCCGGACAACAAAAGACTTTCCCACTAGAAGTCAAAACAGTGAACTCGCTTCATGTGATAACACGAAAGCAGAGTGCGGCACCTGCAATACCAGGAGACCGTCCGCAGAATGGGGATAGACCATACCAACATTCGACATAACAGCACTTCCTTTAAAGGAGTGATGCCAGGTCTTTAAGCCAATCATACGGGCTCTGTACCACTAGAGGTCGTGTTCGGTTCATCCAACAACCTCCATCGCAAAAGGCCCATTCTTTGCAGCACCCCATTTCACAGTGGCCATCAAGCACTACTGGGGCACAAAGCTTTCGCCCGCTTTAATGCCATACCACACTACACGCCTCTTATTCTTACAATGCCCGGTCCACGCGGCATAATCTCATTTAAGAGCAACTACGAGTGTCCCTCGACAACAGAGAGCGTGGGGTTGCCTTGACAGCCACTCCGACCTTGCAGGTCAAGGCCCCTAACCACAGGTCATTCAGACCCCGGACACAGCTAGGCGAGTCCGGCTTAACTAAACAAGGGGCTTCCAGCCGCATATCCCCTTTACAAGGGGCTGCGCGTATAAATGATGAGAGCCAATAAAGCTCAACTTTCTTCATCTTCCAAATTACACTTTATTTCATACAATTTTTTGCACGATATTTCTTAGAAACTAAGTCCTTCTCTTTTACAGATGAAGCACGTGCTACACCCGTCCAGGATACAGCACAACGGAGACACAGGCGCAGACGTGCAGCAGGGACCCGTTGCAAGGATTCTTTTGAGATTAAGACCCTGCGTAAACCTTTCTTACTGTCTCTTGTTGATACACATCCCCCGGTTTCCCACCATAGCCGAGGAGGAGGCTGGCGTTTTGGCATCGGCCGTGCCAGAAGTTCCCGCCCGTACCTGGACACTAGGGGCTTAGGGCATTGTTCTTCCCAATATCATAAAGACCGAACACCTCAGGGAGTGTTCGGCGTCTCGAGTTAGGCCTTATATGCATCAGCTCCGAATCATGTCTTTGGTCAAATGTTGGGTTTGCCCGGCTCCTGCGTTTTGCTGCCTTACGTTCCGTATCATCGGCTAACGCGGCACCAGGAGAACTACTGCGATTGTGCCCCGGTTCGGCCGGGCGAGCACCTCAGTAGAGAAAGCCGAAAACTGACTGTCATGATATAGCGAGAGACTGGTCAACCACTCGATCGACCACTGGAATGTTTAGAATTCCTCCGCTTTGACGAAGGACCGCTTCCCGGTCAGGCACATACGCACCCTGAAGTTCGGAGAGGAGCGGTGCCGCTAGGGGCTATATAGTAGCCCCACATTCGAGCTCCTATGGCTAAGTGAAAGTGATAAAGCATTATATTCCGGTTGCCTAGTTTGCTACGCTATCACCACCCTAAAAGGACCAAGACGTTGGATTAAGTGTGAAAAAGCGCTTTTTTATTTGCAAACACCCCCGCACCATGTGCGTGGGGGTTGAAGCCAAAGACTGCAACTTTCAGGTTATTCATACATATACGGCCGCACAGGAGATAGTTCAATACTTGAGCACACAAGTATAAAAAGTTATTGCATTATAAACATGATCTCAGAAATCATACATATCATTCAAACATAACATCTTTCGAGCACTGTGCCTCTATTATACGAGCGCCCTGCAGGACTTCCTCAAAATAGTGCTCGGTGGGGAATCGACCTTTGTCCGAACCCCGGGATGCAACGTGGTGGCATCCATCTCCGCCCAGTATGTCTTACCACGGGCGAGAGCCATCCGTGCACCTTCTATGCATGCCGACCGCTTCATCGCCACAATACGCGGCACCGCCCCAAGGAATTGCTGCAACAAGCCAAAATAACTCTTCGGCTTGGGCCTTTTCGGCCAATGATGAGCGACCACATCCGTCATGGCTAGTCCAGACAATCTATTCAGCTCAGCCCACTCAAACAGCCGATCACTCAACGGAAGTGGACGCTCCGGACTATGGAATTGAGACCAGAAAAGCTCTTCCATTTCATGATCCTCCTGGCTTCGAAAGTGCACGACTGTGTCCGCCGCACTCGCCGCCAAGTCCAGATAAGGATCCTCCGCACCGTACAATCGACCCAGCTGAGCATACTTCGGATCCGTGAACTTCCTACGTAGCATAAAGGGCTTTCCAGCCACAATGTCTCCAATCTGACGAAGTTCCTCCTTCATAGCCCGCATCGCACTACGGGCATCCTTGGCTTTGGTGTCGGCCTTCTTCAGGTCCTCTTGCTCCGCTCGGCGTTCTCCTTCAAGAACCTCCAGGCGGTCGGTAGCAATTTTTAATTTCGTGGCCATTCCGGCCATCTCCTCCCTGCTTCGGCAGTGAGCAGCCTTCTCGGCTTCTAGCTCTTCCGCTGCCTTCGAGGCAACCGCCTCGCTTTTTCTGGCTTGCTCCTTGGCCCGAGCAAGTTCTGCTCGAAGGCCTTCCACAGCAGCAGCACTATCTGCATCAGGCATACAAATTGTAAGGAATGGGCGTCAGCTCCCTTACTAGGCGACCATAGAGCAACTACGCACCTTGTGACTCATCGAGTCGTTTATTGATTAACGAGATGTCCGCATCCGCAACATCGAGTTGCCTCTTAAGCTCAGCAACTCCATCAGTCCGGCTAGCCACCGAACGTTTCGCCACCTGCATAGGAAAGGCGACATTATATAACTGAGATTATGATCCTCGGCACGCTGCCGCTTTCGACAGCATACCAAGTCTCAGGGGCTACTATCTATACAGGCCGCACTTCATGTGCAAAAACTGTCAAAAGGTAATATCATTTTTTGCGTACCTCAAATCCCGTCAGCAAACTTCCGACGGCCTCACACAACCCGCTTTCGGCGGACGAGATCCTCTCAATCACCATAATCATTAATGTGCGGTGATCTTCTGAGATGGATGCCCTCTTAAGCAAATCCTACAGCTCCACCGGCCGTACTCCAATGGGTGCCGAGCTCTCTGGCCCCACCGGACTCGGGGAGACCCTCCGCGACGACACCTCAGGGTCGTCCGCCCCGCACGATGGGGCAGCGGATGGAGGCGTTTCGCTCTCCATCATATCCGGACAAAGGTCTCCCGAAGATGAGCTATGCTGAGATGGGCTGAGATCCGAACTACAAGGTGAAAACTTCGGTTACCCTTAGAAATTAAACAGGGATGTTCACTATTACAAAATTCCCCCTTTTTTACTTATGGCTCGCTAGAGGGCTGATTCCTCCGAGGAGACAGTTCGGCCGGGGCCCTTCCCGGCACGGGACCTTCCGGTACAGATTTCTTCCCCCGCTTTGAGGCCTTGACCTCCGGGTCTTCGGAAGTGGTCCCCTTCTCTCCTTGGAAGGAGGGACTCTCGATACCACCCTTACTGAAAGCCTCCGTGGCTGAGGTGGTAGATCCCTTGTGTCCTCCTTCGCCCTCCTCCAAAGGTACAACCTCTAACATTTTGATTAACACGGGATCCTGTGTGGTCTCAGGGAGGGGGGCCGGACACCGTATCAGCTTTGCTTGCGCTATCCACTCCTGTCCAAGGGATAGCTGGTTAAAAGGCAAACCCACAGTAAATAAATGGATGATGCATCCGGACACAGGGGTACTTACTTGAGTATCCGGGCGATTGCAGCTTAGGCCAGCATCCTCGGTCAATTCCGGACGCATTTCTTGCGATCCGAAGAACTGTTTGTACATCTCCACGGGTGTCGAGCCCATGAAGTGTTGGAGAGCTCGTGGACCCTCCGGATTAAATTCCCACAGACGGAGGGGGCGACGTTTGCAGGGCAGTAAGCGCCGGATCAACATAACCTAGACCACTACGGCCAGATTGATCTCCCTTTCTTGGAGACCTCGAATCCGGTCCTACAACAGGGGAACATCCTTGGATGGCCCCCAGTCACGCCCCTTGTTGACCCATGATGTCAGCCGCTGTGGGGGGCCCGAGCGGAAGATGGGCGGTAGCCTCTGCCTACTGCCCCTGGGAGCGGTGATATAGAACCACTCCTGTTGCCACAAGCCGAGCTCCTCCTGAAAAGAGCCTTCGGGCCATGGAGCATCGGCCCTCTTGCTTATAACCGCCCCTCCGCACTCTACCTGACGCCCCTCAATCACCTTCGGCTCCACATTGAAGGTTTTGAGCCACAAACCGAAGTGAGGGGTAGTGCGAAGGAAGGCTTCGCAGACGACAATGAATGATGAGATGTGGAGGATAGACTCCGGAGCCAAGTCATGGAATTCCAGCCCATAGTAAAACATGAGCCCCCTCACGAAGGGATCCGTCGGGAAGCCTAAACCCCGACGGAGGTGAGACACAAACACGACGCTCTCGCCGCGCTCGGGGGTAGGAATAACTTGCCCTCGGGCAGGCAGCCTATGCGAAATCTCGTAGGTTAAGTACATGGCGTCTCTTAGCTTTAGCACGTCCTCCTCCGTGACGGAGGAGGGCATCCACCAGCCTCGTAGGTCGGGGCCGGACATTGTCGAAGGTCGAAGATACCCGAATATGGAGCCTTGGGTGTTGGAACTCGGGGTGAGGGCCGGATTCGATAGAGGATTGAAGAAGAAGAACGGGCCTTGGTCTCATTATAAAGAGGAAGATACCAAGAGACGTCCCCGTGACCGTTTGGAACCCGCCTTCGATGGAGGGGGCATGGCAACGGGCGCGGTTGGGTTACCCACGTCCATATTGATGGGAATCCCGGAATAAGGGGAACACGATCTCTGCTTCTACAAGACGTGCCAAGGAAACAGCCTCGCTAAACGCGCTAAGGTGGAACAATAAAAACAATTTGAAGGCTTGGAAGTGGTGGGACGTTACGCCACAAAACATGTCAGCAGGTTGAACTTGTGTAATATTATTCTCTCTACGGGGGTACATGGAATTTATTTTTGCAGAGCCGGACACTATCCTGGTGTTCACAATCTTCTATAAATTATTCGGAGGAAGAACCCGCCTTGCAATGCCGAAGACAACATGCACGCCGGACTCTTCGTCATTGAAGCCTGGTTCAGGGGCTACTGAGGGAGTTCCGGACTAGGGGGTGTCCGGATAGTCGAACTATCATCATCCGCCGGACTCCAAGACTATGAAGATAGAAGATTGAAGACTTCGTCCCGTGTCCGGATGGGACTTTCCTTGGCTTGGAAGGCAAGCTTGGCGATACGGATATGTAGATCTCCTACCATTGTAACCGACTTTGTGTAACCCTAGCCCTCTCCGGTGTCTATATAAACCAGATGGCTTTAGTCCATGGGACGAACAACAATCATACCATAGGCTAGCTTCTAGGGTTTAGCCTCCTTGATCTCGTGGTAGATCCACTCTTGTAACACACATCATCAATATTAATCAAGCAGGACGTAGGGTTTTACCTCCATCAAGAGGGCCCGAACCTGGGTAAAACATCGTGTCCCTTGTCTCCTGTTACCATCCGCCTAGACGCATAGTTCGGGACCCCCTACCCGAGATCCGCCGGTTTTGACACCGACACAACCCCTCCCTGGAGAGAACCCGTCTGAGCACGAGGTCCCCTACCTCAAGAGTCCTGGGGCGGATGTTGCGGCAGTGGTATCGCCGCAGCGCCTATTGGTACCTTGCTGCTCGTAGTGCGGCCTCTCGACGGCGCTCCTCCCCTAGCACGAGATCCATCCCCCGCATGGCGTCCTGCTGCGTCTCGTCGAACGCCAGGACCCGTGCGGAAAGACGCCTGACCTCGTGAGGGAGAACGGCCTCAGCTCCATAGACCAGAAAGAACGGGGTTTCGCCAGTCGGCTTGGTCGCGGTCGTGCAGATAGACCACAGCACGGATTGGAGCTCGTCGTACCAGCCCCTGCCGCAGGCCTCCAGCTTCTTCTTGAAGGCCTGGTTTTGAGGCCCCTCAGGACCTCCGCGTTAGCTTGTTCGGCCTGGCTGTTGCTCCGGGGGTGTGCCACCGAGGCGTAGCATATCTGCATTCCAAGGTTAGCACAGTATGTTTTGAAGAGATTGCTGGTGAACTGCGAACCGTTGTCGGTGATAATGCGGTTAGGCACCCCAAATCGGCTCACGAGGCCCTTGAGGAACTTGACTGCTAAGCCCGCAGGTATGGTACGGACGGCTTCCACCTCAGCCCACTTGGTGAACTTGTCCACGGCGACGTAGAGGTAGCGGTAGCCCCCTGGCGCCTGAGGTAATGGGCCCAGAATGTCCAGCCCCCAAACTGCGAACGGCCATGAGAGGGGTATGGTCTGTAGTCCCCCCACCGGTTGGTGGATCTGCTTGGCGTGGAACTGGCAGGCCTCACAAGCCTTCACCAGCTCAACGGCGTCGTTGAGCGCTGTGGGGTAGTAAAATCCGCCGCGGAATGCCTTGTCAATGAGGGTTCGCGAGGATGAGTGGTGCCCACAGTCTCCACCGTGTATGTCGGCCAGCAGCTCCTTCCCTTGCTCTCTGGGAATGCAACGCAGGGAAACGTCATTCGGTCGCCTCCGGTAGAGCTCCCCATCCTTGATGTTGTAGGCCGTGGCCTGCCGTGCCACACACTCCGCGTCCTCCTCCTTCTCCGGCAGAGTCCCTTGCGCCAGGTACTCCTTGAGTTCTGACATCCAGCATTCTTCCTAAGGCTCCAACGCCAGGAGCAGGCGTGCCCCTGAGGACGGGCCGCAGGTTGGGGATCCCGAGGCAGGTGGCTGAGGGAGTTCCTCCCTAGGTTGCGCTGTGCTTGATAACGACGGTGTCGCTGAGGGTTTGAAGAGTCGCTCCTCGTAGACGCCAGGCTCCTGAGGCAGCCGCCTGGACGCCCTCTTGGCGATGTCGTCAGCCTCTTGATTGGTACCGCGAGGCACATGCTACAACTCCAGCCCCCAAAACTGTTTCTCCATCTTGCGGACCTCCGTGAGGTACGCTTCCATGTGCTCATCCTTCAGCTCGTACACCTTGTTGGAGAAGTTGACGAGGAGTTGAGAGTCTCCCTTGACGGTGATTCGTTTCACTCCCAACGCGATGGTTGCCCTCAAGCCCGCTATCAGGCCCTCGTACTCCGCTATGTTGTTGGAAACCTTCTCCCCATGCTGGAAGCAGAGCTGCACGGCGTAGTAAAGCTTGTCCTGAGTGGGGATATGAGCACTGCGCCAGCCCCCGCGCCCTATCGCGCGAACGCTCCATCAAAGTACATTACCCAACCGTCCTGCGCTTCACTCCCCTGGGAGAGCGACCGGTCCTCGCCCATTTTGAGCCCTGGCGCCTCTGTCCATTCCGCCACGAAATCTGGGAGCGCAACCCCCTTAATGACCCTGGTAGTGCTGAATTCTAACTGGAATGCTTGCAGTTCGATGTTCCATTCGGTGACCCTCCCTGTTGAATTGGGGCTCCTGAGTACCCTTTCTAGGGGGTAGGCTGACACGACCTTGATGGGATGGCCTTGAAAGTAGTGCCGCAGCTTGCGCGAGGCTACCAACAGTGTGAGGAGGAGTTTTTGAGGCATTGGGTACCGTGCCCTTGCATCCCGCAGCACCGTACTGACGAAGTACAATGGGTGCTCGACGAGATTGAGGGTGCTGGCGCAGCCCGCGTCTTCTGGAGGTCGGGGCGCCTCCTGTAGCGGCGTGGCCCTCAGTCCTTGGTCGCCTGAAGGGGCCTCCTCTGCTCCAGGTGCGCTCCCTTGGCGGGGCTGATCCTTCTCTGCTGAGGTCATGGTCTCTGCGAGGCTTTCCTGGCCCTGTTCTGCCTCGACCGGGAGTGCGGCGGTGGCCGAGGCCTGACGCTCCTTTCTGACTGCCACCAGGGCTGCGTTGGCGGAGTAAGGGGTGGCTACAAGGTAGAGCACCAGGGGCTCTCGAGGGCGAGGGGCCACCATCACCGGGGGGCTGGTAAGGTACCTCTTGAGGTCTTGGAATGCTTTGTCAGCCTCTTCAGTCCATTCGAAGGGGCCTTTCTTCTTCATCAGCTTGAAGAAAGGCAGCGCCCGCTCTCCCAGCTTGGAGATGAAACGTCCTAAGGCGGTTACACGCCCGGTGAGCTTCTGCATTTCCCTGAGGGTCTTTGGCAGGCTCATGTCCTCGACTGCCTTGACCTTCTCTGGGTTAGCCTCAATGCCCCTGTGAGATACGAGGAAGCCTAGGAGCTTGCCTGAGGGGACTCCAAACACACACTTCTCCGGGTTGAGCCGCAGGTCCACTTCGCTGAGGCTCGTGAAGGTTTCTTCCAGGTCCTGTATCAGGGTCCTCGCCTCCCGAGACTTCACCACAATGTCATCAACGTAAGCTTCAGTGTTCCTCCCAAGCTATCACCCCAGAGCGATGTGCATCAATCACTGGAAGGTCGCGCCTGTATTGCGCAACCCAAACGGCATGCAGGTGTAGCAGTACACCCCACACTGGGTCGGGAAGGCCGTTTTCTCCACGTCCTCCACCGCCATTTTGATCTGATGATAGCCCGAGAAGGCATCCAGGAAGCACAGTAGGTCACACTCGGCGGTGGAGTCAACGATCTGGTCGATGCGAGGGAGCGGGAATGGATCCTGCGGGCAGGCTTTGTAGAGGTTGGTGAAGTCGACACACATGTGTTCCTTTCCTCCCTTCTTTGGCACGACGATAGGGTTGGCCAGCCAATCAGGGTAGCGGACCTCGCGAATGACCCCTGCTGCTTCTAACTTGCGGGTCTCTTGGACGATGAAGGCCTGCTTTTCAGTGGACTGCCGCCTTGCCTTCTGCTTCACAGGGGCGCACGTTGGGGCACATGTTGAGATGATGCTCAATTACATCCCTCGGGACTCCCGCCAGCTGATTAGGCTCCCATGCAAACACCTTCCTGTTTGCGCGCAGGAAACAGACCAGGGCCTTCTCCTACTCAGGCTCGAGGTTGGTGCCTATCGTGAAGGTAGCACCGGTGGGCTCGTCCTCGTCGACCGGTACCTGCTTGGTCTCCGCCTTGTCTTGGCTGAATAGCTGCTTCTTCTTGGCCGGCGCAGCCCTCTTGGGCTCGGGGGCGACTGAGCCGGCAGGCTGTGCCACCGACGCAGTCTTGAAGGCAAGCTTGAGCGCTTGCAATGCATCCCCGCTGTCTCCGGACACGGTAAGGACGCCGTTGCTCCCGGGCATCTTCATAAGGTTGTACGCTGCGTGAGTTGTGGCCATGAACCGGGCCAGGGCCGGGTAGCCGAGGATGGCGTTGTACGGGAGGCTGATGGGGGCGATGTCAAAGTCGATCAGCTCTGTGCAGAAGTTGTCGTAGGTGCCGAAGGTCTCTGGGAGGCGGATCTGTCCCAGGGAGCCGGTGGAACCGCCTCCGACGCCCAAGAAGGGCCTGCTGGGCTGAAGCCGCTCTGGCGGCACGTGGAGGAGGCTGAAGGCTTCCACCGAGAGCACGCTGAGGCCAGCACCGCCGTCGATGAGGGTCCTGGTGATGGCCACCTGGCAGATGGTGGGGGTGCACAGCATTGGGAGCGCGCCCGAGCAGGCTGAGTTGGAGGGGTGATCATCCGAGCTGAAGGTCAGATCGGCCTTGGGCGCCGCCCAACCCGGTGGAGCCCCATGCTGCCCGAAGGCGGCGCCGATCTGGCGAACGAACGGCTTGATATGGCGGCCCGAGGGTGGCGCCTGCGAGCCACCCAGGAGAGCTGCGACGACCGGGGGCGCCGGTGTAGCATAATGGGCGAGGAAGAGGCCGCGCAGCTCCTCCCAAGAGGCCATAGAAGTCGTTGGCAGGTGGAGCAGCCACATGCGCGGAACGCCGGTGAGGGCCATGGGAAACCAGTTAGCCATGACCCCGTCGTCGCCCCCGGCCTTGAGGACGGCCTCCTCGTATGCCAGCAAGAAAGCCAGCGGATCCGCCATGCCGTTGTAGCACGGTGGCATCTCTGGCTTGAACTTGTGCAGCCACTGCACCTGCCACAAGGCGGGGGCCAAGGCTCGGAGCCCCCTGGCTCCAGAGCTGGCGTCGGCAGCCGAAGCGGGCGGCATGTTGCCCGTCATGAGGGCGAAGTGCGGTGCTGATAGAGAGCGGGTCGACGAAAGGGAAACCTCCGGCGCACCCCTACCTGGCGCACCAAATGTCGGATTTCGGGTTCCGGCAGACCCTTAAGGTTCGAACTCTGGGGTGCGCGCAGAGATCACTCCCCCTACCGGCTCACGTCTCGTCGCCTTGCAAAGGATCTAGGCTACACGAAGAACAACACAAGAGACACAAGGTTTATACTAGTTCGGGCCACCATTGTGGTGTAATACCCTACTCTAGTTTGTGGTGTGGTGGATTGCCTCAGGGGCTGATGATGAACAGTACAAAGGAAGAACTGCCTCGCGAGGGGAGGAGTTCTTGTGTTGGTGGTTCTGGCTAAGGTTCGCTTCGTCGACCTTCAGATCAGGATCCCATGCCTCTATGCTATGGTGGCTAGCCCTATTTATAGAGCGAGGCCCTGGTCCTCTTCCCAAATATTGAGCGGGAAGGGCGCCAATAATTGGCCATTTTGAAGGGGAACATCTAGTACACTTATCCTGACTAAAGTTGGTCCTCGCCTTCCAAAGACTCTGACGATGACGCCTTCCTGGGCTCCACGATGACCTCCATCCTGCTGTTCTGCTGGTCTTGGTCTTGTTGCACCGAAATGGTTGCCTTTGCTTGATACCCTTGCCTGCGCTAGCCCCCTTTGCACCAAAGAGGAAACAAGGACTCTGCGCAGGCCGGTGCCCACCTGGCTTCGGTCATCATGGCTTGCGTCATGGGCACCTCATGAGGTACCCTGCCTTGATCTCTCCGCCTCCTCGCGAGCCAGCCTGACGAGGCTGCACCGGAGGGAGCTTCCCGTTGTCCACCCCGCCAGGCTTGGCCCATTGCGAGGGTCTTGAGCTTGTGTTGACAAAGATGGGTCGTACTGGGCCACTCCTTGAGCCACGCCGCAGGCCGCAGGTAGGCAAGTCTGGGTACCCCCGTTCCCAGGGCGCCGACAGACTGGGTCACTGAAAACTCAAAAGTAGTAGTAGCTAGCATAAATATATAGAACTTGCCTACAAGCATGTGGATGTGACTTGCAGCAAATGAACGGAGAGCCAAGGCAAGGACCTAATCAAGGCGCCCGGGCTTGTGCCCTTGATAGTCCAGAGGTTGGACGGGAAGTGGCGGCAGCATCGGCGAGGTGGATGTGCTCCTGAACGAGCTTCGCCAAAGTCTGCATGTGGTCGAAGTAGGCCGCCATGGTCGCCTCATGGACGGCACTGCAGGTGTCCTCGTAAACAATCTGTCCGTAGATCTGGCTGAACTTGTCCATGTCATCATGCATGATGAGGCACTGCGCGGCAAGAGCGACCTCCAAGTGGTCCTCTGGCGGCGTGCCGACCGGGAGCTGCAGGGCCATCAGCGCGCAAAAGAGATCGTTCCCAAGGAGGCCGGCAAGCCAGGTCACGAAAGCCGAGGTGGACGCTCGGCCTTTACGGAGGCGACGCATGGAATGGACGCGAGCAGTCAGGTCCTTCAGCTTGCTATTGGCGAAGCTGAACTTGTGGATGAAGTCTTCCAGTGCACCCTTGAGCCAGGCAGCGAAGCTGGCGTCGAAGAAGGAACGCGTCGTGGTAGACATGAGCAGCCCCTGGAGGCGTTGTAGTGCGTTGGGCTGCGGGTTGCTCTCCCTGACCACCTCGATAAGATGTACGATGGTCGCCTGAATCGCCTCCATGGCCGATCTCTCACTGTCTCGCTCTTGCTTTGATGGCCAGGTAGTTTGATTGGAATACAAGAAGATGGAAGGTGAGCTGTGGTGAGAGAGTTGCGTGCTTTATACAGGAGGGTGTCGCTAGCTGCTAATTTGCGAAGGTAGCAACGGCACGCTTTTAGACAAAGCACAAGCATAGTGGTTCCACGACAAGCACGTCTCGATTTGCAGAAACAACACTGTCGTGGTTCTACAGGACGCATAGTATGTTTCCACCCAAACGTTCACCACAAAGTCATGGACATACACAAAGTAAGTGTCATGAAGTGATAACAGATGCACAGTCTTACAGGCACAAGAGGCGCGAGCGCCTCTATATTGTAAAATATTTCAGCTAACGAGTTATTTAGAGAGGCACGACCATCACATCACAGGTGAATGCATGTTCCAGATGATTTTATTTGCTCTCTCTATTCACAAAAGGAAATCCAAACTTACAGACGATGCACAAAAACATGAAAACTTGATAGTTTATTGAGCTTCTGAGTTGCTTCTCGGCTGAAGAGCACAAAAACAAGTTCCTGAAAACCTTATGGACAGTGCATAAAGTACAAGCTTGAAATCCAAAATGGAAAGCACGCAATAACACCTATTTGTGACAGCCAGATAACCGTTTTCAACATTCACAAGTCAATGGATCTGGCAAATCCATGATCGGACACTGGTTTGTCCAGATGTGTACTTTTAAATCCAAGTTCATATGCCTACAATACCCTGAGAATATAAGACGAGCACGTCTAGAAGCCTTGTTGCCCCATTGAAGCACCTCTTCTTGATGTTTATAAAATCCTTTAGTGATGTTGTTTGGGGGAGAGAAACTTAAGCCTCATAGTCTCTAACTCCTTTGCATTCAGAATAAAGAACGTTGCAAATTCAATGTTTTTCTTGAGTGTACATATTTTTCCAGCATTACTGTCTTCAGACGAATGTCATGCTGTTTGAGAAACACCCGGTGCTTGTGGCACCACTTGTTTGTTACACCTTCCTCACGGCAGACTCCTCCCTGGAAATGCATGAAGAGTGAGAATACTTGAGGACTACAAGGGGAAAGAGAGGCCTCCAATATAGTACACTATGCATTGTTTGTGCTTTCAATGCGTCTGGAAATCATTTTACCTCGATAAACAAGTTACCTAGACTAGGAAAGCATCTCATCAAGGCAACAACCTTGTTCAGATTTAATGACATGTGGATAAGCAGGGTCTTCACAGATTGAACCGCCATTGATAAGCTGACTACAGACAAAGCCTGCACCAAGCACATATCATAAAACTAGATGGATAAAAGTTTGCATGGCATGAAACTTGGGCAGTGGAACGAATGAAACTAAAGAGTATAGTGCAAAAGGTGAGTACCTCGATAACTGTAGAGCCAAAAACAATCTTAGATTCAGGAAATCCTCCGTAAAAATTGCCAAGACACTCGAGTTTAGGTGCAGAGAAGACAGTTATCTGCAACTGCCGACTCTGAATATCGTGAATCAGACATTTAAGTGAGGGTGCATCCTCAACAACGAGTTCACCATTCTCACAAAGGATACAGATGAGTTCAACTTTGGCTGAGTTTATTCTGATGCAGTGGTCCAGGTTATTGCAAACAAGCAGGAGCCACTCGAGCGCAGGGCAACCATGGTTGATTATGCTTTGCAATGAGACGTATGATATATCAACCTCCAAAAACGAAAGCCTCTTAAGCAGTGGAAGTTTGAACGATTGTGCATACTTATCAGGTATCTAGCAAAGAGCAAATGTGACGGTGTGCAGCGAGGAGGAAAACAGCAGCGTGGAAGTCGGTGGCGAGGCTGTAGACGAAGAGAATTCGTGTGGTAGTGTGATGGTTTTTCCCACGAAACGTGGGAACATGTAGCAGAACTCGAGAACCTGCAGATTCTTCAGTCTGGGGGATCGAAACCAGGCGTCGACTGTAGAGGGTCTGCACTGGAGGTAGCACGTGGGAATGCAGAGGTGATGAACTGTGCCCCCACGAACCATCAATGTCAAGCTGAAAATTGCACCGAGTTCCAAAATATCTAATGTGAATGACATCCTTGCTGGGGAGCATCGAGGCTACGCCGATATGAACTGTTTCTAGAGGCTTAAAAAGACGATCGACAGGGATCTCACTGCAGTCAAGATTCAAAGGAGCGGCGCGCCACAGAGGGCGCCACCAACATGCGAGGATTTGAGTGCGGCTGTCCTCCTTAGTGGACAGAAGGGAAATGATCTCACTGAGGACACCGTCTAGGAGGTCGCTGATGCGGTCCGGGCAAGACTCCTGCTTCTCTGAACCACTGAGCAGGCTCGCGCCGCTTCCGGCCGCTACTGCCATGCCGCCAGAGGAAGAAGTCGCCGGTGGCGCGAACCTCACCTTCTTGTTGCTTTGGGCACCTAGCCGGATCTCCATCTCTGTCTCCGTTGCTGGATTCGCACCGCCTGCGAGCACCACTATATGTGGCGTGGATCTGGAAAAACTACTAGGTCTTCACTGCGGGCAGATCCCGCGTGTGAGGAACGGAGGGGAGGGGACGTCGACCAATTGGACGACAACTATAAATTATATTTTTCCTTCACTGTTGTGGTAGAAAACAAAGCACGGTCTTTTTCCTTCACTATTGCGGAAGAAAACATACACAGGCACGTGTGGAAAGCCCAAACAAGCATGGTGTGGTATTATATAGAGTCATGTTCGCTTGGGTTTGTGTTCCGAATGATTCCGTCGACTTGTTCAGATGGAGAGGCATGGACGTGAACCCGTGGAGTCATGGTGTGGTATTACATAGAGTCACGTTCGTGCGTTTACTACAGAAACATACAGAATTGGATTCAGATGTGAACCCTAACTGTTTATTTGGTGAGGCAATGAATGACTGATCCAAGAGACACTGTCCTTAAAAGCACGGGCAAGAACTCTCTGCATCCACGGTTCGGTACCAAAGAGCCACTATCAAACGCATGGAAGCCAAGCAACGAGTGCCACACTTTTAGTAGTTGAAAAAGCACTTTATCAGCTCGCGTTGCTCCTTTGCTACGCGCATAGTAGGGTGGCCGTGGAAGGCATGTTATTCAAGCAGAGAACAAACATCACGATGCCATGACAAGGTCAAAATCATGGTTGTGAGTCTGCAGTGTCACGGCTAGAATCCTCGAGACGCATTTGGGTATGGCTGTTGAGTAGAAACTCGGTTGTGCAGTCAGCAGAGGCACTACGTAACGCCCCGCAAAACAGGTTTGGTTGACCGTTGCGGTGGCTGTCTATGCTTTCAGCTCTTTTCATCTCTCCTGTGTCGCAGGAGAGATGAAGTTGGATGGTTGTATTCTTACACCATCCAACTTCATAAAGAAACCGGAGCAAAAATTTACAAGCAAAGCTATCGCCCTTATAATATTTTCTCAGCTGAGTAATAAAAATACCTAAACAAGCAAAATCTGTTCTGCTTAAATTTGTTTTGTTTCTACAACTGCACCAAATAAACTTACAAGCCGTTTTTTTTATAACCACACTACAAGGAGCAGAAACAGTGCAACGGCTCAAATGCAGCTCCATTAGTGCAAGGCTCAACTGCAGCTCCTCAGTGTGTATGGCAGGTACATACGAGAAGCACCGCTCTACCTGCAACACAAGCACGGTTGTGCATGCATTGTGTGCATGACAAGTACATAAGACAGGCATTGTCGTACATACAACACAACACGGTTACACATACAGCGTGCATCTCTCCACTGAAAAATTAAATCTACTTTATGTCTCTTAACCTTGGTGCCATAGCATTTTATGGTCCTTCGGCCCGTACAAAGCCGCAAACCACACGTTTCCTTCATGGCTGCACGCAACACAAAAACAGACAAGCCTACACACGGTGCAAAGACTACAACGATTGTCTGATAAATTTTACATAAAGCAACAACAAATAACTCCATACACCTGAACAACTAACACAAGGCCTGATTTCAGCATCTACACCTGAACAGAACCGTCAAATCCAGGTATTCAACACTCTTCTTCCTTAAAAGTGGATGCGTGTGGCTGCAACTTGATGATAATCTGAGACAAGCACGTTTAGAAGCCCTTCTATGCCACTCCAGAACCCTTTGTTGCTTTTCGTAAAATACTCCCGTGAACTCTACGGGAGGGGAGGTAAACTTAATGGTGATGGTCTCCAGGTCCTTTGCATTAAGAACAAAGAATGTCGCAAATTCAGTGTAACTCCCGGAGCAAACATAGTCTGCCAGCGATACTATCTTCAGACAAACTCGTGATGTTTGAGAAACTGTCGGTGCTTAAGATGCCATTTGTTTTTTCACCATCACAAAAAAACGATCCTTGAAATATAAATGATAGGTTGAAAATACTTAGCGTCTGTAAAAAGAGATACAGACCATCGAAAAACCAAATGAAACAATTAGTTCTACCACCTCCGTAACAAGAAGTTAGACATAGACTTGTCTATATACGGATGTATCCAACAATAAATCATGTGTAGATAAGGGTGCATCAATTCCAGTCAAAATTAAGACAAGCATTTTGAAATGGAATGAGTACTATAGTATGCACATTTCTGAAGATCATCACCTGGACAAACAAGTTCTCCAGTTTTGGAAAGCATTGCAGCAATTCAACGACCATATCCACCTTATAATACATGTAGATAAGCAAGGTCTTGACAGATTGACGCAATGTTGTTAAACTGACTGCCTTCAAACCCTTGATGAAAATTAATAGAAGATGGATCACAAAACTAATAGAATAAAGGTTGGATGAAATAAAACTTGTTTCCTCGCAAACAAAGTGAAGCTGGAAGTATCGTGAAAACTCAATACCTCAAGACACGTGAGACGACATGGATACGTTTCATGCGCAGAGACACCGGTTACCTCCGATTCCTGACTCTGCATGAAGAATAGAACATAGACCATCAAATTAATAGAACAAACAGCGGAACACGTGCAGCTCTGTTCCAGTATGAAGGAAATTCGGTACCTCAAGACACGTCGAGAGAGACACGAACACGTATTCACCCAACGTCTCTAGTTTAGGTGCAGAGACAACGGTTATCGAACAGTCGTCGACCATACAATCAACAATCAACCGTCGAAGCGAAGGGGAATCCTCAATAATGAGTTCTCCGTATGGACAACAAATGCCAATGCTTACAAGGTTAGACGAGTTTATTGTGATGCGACGACCTCCTCTATTGCAAGCAAGCAGGAGAGACTCAAGTGCAGGGCAACTAGAGTGGATTATGCTTTGCAGCGAGGCGTCTGATATATCAACCTCCACAAGCGAGAGTCTTTTCACCGGTGGTAGCTTAAGTGTCCCTACGTAATTTTCTGGTATTTGGCAAGGAGCAAAGCCAAGGGTGTGGAGAGAGGAGGAAAACCGAAACACGGACTCCGGTGCCGAGGGTGTAGTTAAAGTGCATAGATCTAGTAGTGTTACCTCTTGCGTCAGAAATAATGGGAAAAGGTAGTAGAACACAAGAACCTGGATATTGTTCAGCTTCCAGGATCGGAGCCAGGCATCAACGGTGGAGGGCCTGCACTGTAGGTAGCATGTCGGGATAGAGAGGCGGCTAACCGAGCCAGCATGGCCGGACAGAATGGATTCCGGAAGACTGACAACATTACCAATAGGATTTCGATAGAGTTGCATTCCGGAATAGCATTTGCGAAGCGCTCCTTAATGAAGGGGGACAGCTGAGATGTGGTCTCGATATGAACTGATTCTCCATCATTAAAAAGACGAGAGACAGAGATCTCGCGGCAGTCGAGATTCAGAGGAGTGATGGGCCACAAAGGACGCCAGCGACGTGCGAGGATTCGAGTACGGATGCCCTCCTTGATGGGAAGACAAGAGATGCCCTCCTGTGTTAACTGTCGTGCCTCTTATCCACGTAGAACGTGCCTCTCTTACCATGGACAACTAAGCTGACACACACAAGTGTGCCAAAAGTTAACACAGGACCGTCCGCTCTCGATAGCTTAACATCGGTCCCTCTCCAAGCCAACGAGTCATGGAAGCACGACCGTAACTCAAGGTAACGAAAGAAGAATCATCCTCTGTGATAGATGACTAAACTGAAAAAATACCAAAATAGAAGAACGACCATGACTTCAACTATAAAAGGTCCGTGACCTCACAAGTTTCACCGACGAGTCTCTCTCAGCAAATAAGTGAAAGCAAACATTTCGAAAGAAAGGCACGACCGTGCCTTTGAATAACATCGTAGACGTGCCTCTCCAAGCGAACGTGTCAGAAGAAGCATTTGTGAACGACAAATAGAAATCGGACTCAACATAACATACGACATGCCTCCACTAACTAGACAGACGTAACTTCACTAGCAGACTAACTAGAAATACTACAGAACATACAACAATGACAGTGACTCATACTAACATAACGCAGTGCCTCTCCGAATTTAGTACCCAAAGCAAGGATAACGCCTCTGCCAAACATACGACAATGCATCCAATACCTTGACAGCCATGCCTTTCAAAATCAAAGTAATTGGACCACAGAAACGCAACCATCGCTAACACAATACTCACATAGCAAGTATCACAATGGATTAGCGTCCCTAAAACAGACAACATATATTGAAACAAACAGCACAGTGAGAAAATCTAAAGAATCTTAAACACACTCAAGCTCTACATAAAAACATTTCAAACACACAACCACAACCGTATATTCGATATGAAAACAACCGTGCCAAACACAGTACGAACACAAAGTGAAAGTAACGCCCCTACCTGTCAGTGTGACCATATTGAGTGAAGAACTGAAGCAGCTAGCAAACTAATAACACCAGAGCGTGCCTTGCCTAAAACTAAAACAATGCCTCCCTGAGCAGACGATTGTGCGCTGCCTAGATTGACGAAAGTGCACATTTGAGTGCTCCTCTTAATACATCTCATCTTATACCAACGCATAGCAAAAAATCATAGAGGAAAATATTCTTGCAGGAACCCAATCAAGAGGAAAACATAATGGAACGAAAATAAACTTAAATTTCCAAACTACTTAACTCCATCTGGTTGAAAATAAAACCACCACAATTACAAATTCATCAGCCGATGTAATATTACCCCATACAATAACTATCAAATAACCAACTCAGCACACATTACATCTTGCCAGCACTACCACCTGGACTACTCCTCAGAAATGTCCTCGCCATCTGAGATCAGGAAGACAACGACGATGCAGGATGTCCCTCATTGACAGAAACCGGTGGTATAGCTCATAACTCACATACCTTCCTAAAGGAAAAGCAAATAAAAACATGAATACACAAAAAACGTAATGTTCTTGCAACAAAGGCAGAAACTATCGAAAATGAAATCTTCTCTTATAGTAGCTCCATATTTCAGGTGATCAAAGGTAAGTGGCTCCCAATCCCAGTAGTGACAAAGAAGTTCTGGAAAAGATGACTCCAGCTTCGAATAAGATTCATCAATGATGGCTCCTGCTAAGTCCTCCATAGAGTCCCTTTCTTCTCTGCCTTTGATCATGAACTTCTCTTGGATGTCGATATGGTACCATTCTGGAATTCTGATGAAATCTTGAAAAAGAGAATCTCTAATATTCCTGACGTCCACACTAGAGAAAGTTATACCTCTATTCTCAAGGAAATACTTCAGGGCAGGGCACTCCGTCCTGGCCTTGCAGAAGTGATAGACCAAAACATCATTCCGCATAGCCAGTTGCATGACAGCGACTTTTCTACGCCCATAACAATCCTTTCGTGTGAACTCCATGTTGAGACCAACAAACATGTACTTCTCCTCGCGCAACCAGTCCTCGTACAAGGCAATGATCTCCACCACCTTGCCAGGCTCGTTTGTGTACCACACGTCGAGCTTCGTGTTACCATCGGCAACTATCGGATGGTACTCGGTGGTGTTCAAAAATTCGTCCATGGCAGCGAGCAGCAAGGTGCCAATGGAGATTCCTGAGACCCTGCGACAAGGTTGGGGAGTGGTGAGGAGGGTGGGAACTGCCTGATGTTCTGTGGCTACAATACGACGTGGAGACCTCACAACACGGCCACTATTTAACCTTGGCAAGGGACGTTTGATTTACCATGCGCATTAATGTGTGAACTAACAGCGAATAGACGATTATGCTTCCGCAGCTCGTAGAACCATGCACTTCGTAAAGTCACGGATGTGCACAAATATTTGATGCCGCGAAGAAATCAAGGAGCCTCTAACTTTATTTTACGGTAACTGGCACACTGAATAGTCACATCAAACAGCCGCCACATCGGTCATCTATTCCTCCTTTGAACAAAGACCACCGACGAAAGAATCCAATGAAGCAAACGAACAGCCTGCCGTACACCTTCGATCCGAATGCCAAAACTCATCCGTACCTCATCTAGCTAGATTCACAACATCTGTCCCTCCATAGTCAAGGCTGGTTTCACGTGAGGCCCGGGTATGCAGGCACAAGATGCACATACGTGTCTATTACATATGCACGGGCATATGACTTTTCGAGACCTCGGTCGGTATCACCACAGACACGTAGAGATACAGGCAGCAACTCGCTGGAAACATGTGAATGCAGCTAATGGAGGCACGGAAACTTAGCCTCTATAGGCATGTGGTTCGGCTTGGCGAAGCACGGATACGGCCTTGCAATTGACGTTCTCGAGCCACGACTACACACCCTCTGCGTACAGACATGGAATTGCGGCTTTTCCGACGCACAAGCATGGTTTTGGATTTGACATTCTCGAGGCATAGGTACAAAACCTCTGGATACAAATCCTCTCGATGCAAAAAAGAGAGGTGGCAGAGGCATCAGTGAGAAAACTCTATTTGAGACGCACAGTTCAGAACTCTCAAGAGGAACAGCCATGTGACACCGCAGGCACATAGAGTCATGGCCTGTATCACGTGAGATACATCAAATACAAGCAGCGAAACAATGGGAGAAGTCAGAGAGCCACCGTTTTAAAGTCTCCGGAGGCACGGGCATGTAGAAGCACAGGCACGACGAGTCACAGCCACCACATCCCCTCACGGACGGGCGTCTGGCACCACGGGCACGTAGAGTCACAGCCAGCATGTCTCCATAGACAAGCGAATGCAGACACTGGAGGCACAAAACTGCAGCGTATACAGGCACGGAATTGCGGCTTCTCGGTGCATAGGTACGGCTTTGGAATTGCTGTTCTCGAGGCACGGGTACAAACCACCTGGATGCACAAAAGAGTGGTGGCAGAGGCAAGGTTGTGTAGTTTGAAGAGAAACTGCCGTGTGACACCAGCACATAGAGACATCGCGTGTGTCGCATGAGGTACATGAATAGCGCAAAAGAAGCCAAGGGAGTGCAACCTCGACAGACAAGGATGCCGGGCTTCTAGAGGCACGGTCCTGAAGAACAGAAAGACAACAAACTGAAATGTTGCCTCGTACGTTACCAGACGTGCCTCTCTTGTGCGAATATGTAAAACACAACAATACAAACACAAACAAACGGTGTTGAATATAATCCAAACAAAAAACACGCTTCTCCCAAACAATACATATGCCTCCCCTCATGATTGGGCGTCTGGCACCAGAGGCATGTAGAGTCACAGCCAGCATGACACCTGAGACACACAAATGCACGTACAAGAGACACGGAATTGAAACGTATACAGGCACGGAATTGCAGCGTATACAGGCACGGAATTGCGTCTTCTCAATTTTCTCGAGGCATGGGTACAAACCACCTGGATGCACAAAAGAGTGGTGGCAAAGGCACGGTTGTGTAGTGGCAAGAGGAACTGTCGTGTGACACCAGCACGTACAAACATGGCATGTGTCACGTGAGATACATGCATAGATAGAAAGAAGCCATGGAAGTGAAGCCTCAACGAACACGGATGTCCGCATTCTCGAGGCACGGTCCTGAAGCACACAAAGACAGGAAACTGAAATGTTACCACATACGTTAGCAGACGTGCCTCTCTTGTGCGAACGTGTAAAAGACAACAATACAAACACAAACAAACGGCACTGAATATAAGCCAAACACAAAGCACGCTTCTCCCAAACAATACATATGCGCCACTTCAATAGGTTCTCTACATGTACATGAACTCGCGCAAAAGTCAACAATGAACTTGTAACATGAAAAAACATAAGAAATTATATTCACATAACATGAGACAAGCCAAACATGATGGTGTGAAAATAAAAAAAGTTACTCCATAGGTTTGAACTAAAAGTACTCATTAATTATACAAAAAAAGAAATGAAAGTCTTCCAGGAGTCCACTCCGCTCAAAAACGTCCACACAAACGTCCACCATGACCATTCTACTCAGTTGGAGTTCTGCTCAGAAACATCAACGGCGTCTGCGGTCGGGAAGACAACGAGGATGCATCATGTCCTTCATCGACAGAAGTCGGCGGCAGAGCTCGTGGCTGACATATCCATCCTAAAACAAAAGGCGGATGAGAATGAACATATACATAAAGAGGAAAAAGTACTATTGTTGCAATAAAACAAAAATATAAAGACAGAAAATCATAAAAACAAAATGTTCACTTACAATTGCCGCATATTTTAGGTGTTCAAGGGAAAGCGGCTTCCATTCCCAGTAGTCATGCAGACCTTGTGGAAAAGACGACTGCATACTCAAGTAAGATTTGTTTATGACGACTCCTGCCAAATCTGCCATGGAATCCCTTAGATTGCCTCCTTTGATCATGAGCTCCTCTTGAAGGTCGATGTGACACTCTCTTGGGATTTTGAGGAAACTATTTGCGAGAACATCCCTATAGTTCCTGACGTCGAAACTAGCGAAAATTATACCTTTGTCCCTAAGGAAATCTTTCAGAGCAGCGCACTCTGTCCTGGCCTTGCACAAGTGATAGACAAGAACATGCTTGCGCATCGCTAGTTGCATGACGGTGACTTTTCTACTATGATCAAAATAATCCTCTCGTGTGTACTCCAGATCAAGACCAACAAACTTTTACATGTCCTCACGCAGCCATTCCTCATAAAGAGAAAGAATCTCCTCCAGCCTGTAGGGCTCGTTGGTTTACAACACCTCGAGCTTGGTATTACCATCGACATCTATAAAGAGACGCTCAGTAGTGTTCCTGAAGTCGTCCATGGAAAAGAGGGTGAGACGACAATGGAGTTTGACTGTGCTTCTCGTACGAGGCGAGGATGATGGGACCTACCTACACTTCTCTGGAGAGAATAAGATGCGATAACCTCCCAGAATAGACCAGTACTTAACCATGGGGAGAGACGACTCGGTTACCATGCACCCATTAAATTGCATCGGGAACGATGAATGGACAGTTGTGCTTCTGCAGCTTATGAAACCATGCACTTCAAAAGTCACGGCTGCGATGTTGTAATCAAGGAGCCTCTAGATTAACTCTAGCGTGGTATCTGGCACAATGAATACTAACAACAAATAGCCATCCCATCGGTCATAAGCACATCTTTTGACCGAGAGAACAATGAGAGGAGGCAAACGAGATGACCCCGTCGTACAAATACTACACGGGGAGTGAACCAAAACAGAAGCATGATTTGGCCAGCACAAAAGCCACACGCGTGCCTCCACTTTGCTTAAAGACAAACCCTAGATCAACGGCTGCCTGAAAAAAATTGCAATAGTAGAGTCATGAACCGTGACCCCATTCCAAATGCAAAAGTGCCTCTCATTAGGAAACATCATGCCTCCCGTCAATTTGCCTCCCCCGACATATCGACCATGCCTCTCTTGCTACATCATCACCGTTCCTCTCCTAAAGACACACCCAACCATATCTGATTAAACATGAGATTAAAAAAATAAAAACAGAAGCACGAGTATGCTTTTCAGCATGTATAACCGTGCCTCACGAAAAGTATGTGAGCCAGGATAGGCACGTAAAAGACTCCGCTGGGAGGCAGCACAGCTGGACAACTACAATGGGAGGTAGCTGGACGAGTCAAACGTCTCATGTCCCCATAACACCTCGGAATGCACGCACACCATCTACAACCAGCATTCATTCCATTTCGTAGAATAAAAAATTAAACAAGAAGCACTCAATACTACTCTTGCTCTCTCCCGTCTCCTTTATATTTCAAAAAGCTCCGACTCCCTAAGCCACATCACAACTCATTTGTCTTCTCCGTCGCCTGCTTCTAGGGTTTGTGCTTCTTCCCCGCATACAATCTGATTTCAAACAAGTTATTGTAGAGTTTTTATTGGGTCTCTCGATTAATTTCTAAGCCGTGCTTCTCTCGTAGGTTGCTGGTCGTGGGTGCTTGCCCTAAGCATCCCATCACAACCCATCTGCCTTATCCGCCCGCCTACTTCTAGGGTCTGTGCTTCTTCCCCGCACACAGTCTCATTTCAAACAAGTTATTGTAGTGTTTTATTGGGTCTCTAGATTAACTTCTAAGCCGAGCTTCTCTTGTAGATTTACTAGATGTATATGCTTGGCCTAAGCTTCCCCTACCCCAATCTCCGTTTGTCAACCCTCGTTCTTCTTCTCTCCCAGGTAAAAAGCATATATGCATAAGCAGCATGCTCCGATCCGTATTTATGTTTAAGTTTTTCATTTGATAGTTATTCAAGCATCGGATCTGGTACAACAACTTCATTCTCTAAAGGAATATAAAAACCATTTGAAAATCTAAACAAGTGTTCTAAACTCTGTCATACTGCTTTTCTAGAAGGAGTAGATGAGAAGATTTCTGGTAAATTTGTAGTTGTTGTCTGCCTTCGAACGGATATTTTTAATATGGCTAACATAGTTGAAGCTAGTCGTTATCTAGCTTCAACGTTGAAGCTTGTTTTAAATTGTTATATTCTCATTTTCTTAACATAGTTGTTCTGAATTATTTAGGTATGATTTGCCCTACCTGCCGCCAACCAGGAGGCCCTTGCGAACCACACCCTGAAGTTCTCCAGCAGTTTGAGGTTATTCTTGATGAAAATTGCTGGAGCCGCATGGTTAGCAAGCATTACTAACACATTAGTTGCTTACTACACTAGGTTCCCCTGCTATCACTTCTTCGCACATGTCTTGTGTTTTCATTTTCCATTAGTTTGCCTGTCTATGCCCTAATTACTATAGTCCATTAGTTTACCTGCCTATTCCTTGATTATTATAGTGCATCTTTAGTTCTAATTAAAATTAGTCAACATATGCCAAAAATCTGTATCCATTAATTTATAATACCATTATGTATCTATAATTCTTATCAAAAATCCATATCCAATTTAAGAAAACTTTTAACATTAATAATAAGCGAGTTCAAATTTATACTTACAGCTTGTTATTTTTACTATTTTTTCTATTATGTACCTTGTAATGTCAGAGCTTTTCTCGCTGAATACATTGACGAGAAGATGAAAGAAGCAAGAAAAGTGCGTAAAGAGCAGGTAGAGCCAGCCCTTCTTACAAATGAAGGAAGGTCTTACAATGCTTTGTTTAAGCATAGGGTGAACTAAACAAAGTTCTGCGGTGGTGAGTGGAACATCTTTGCGGATGATTACGAACTTCGTGCTAGAGACCGCATAGAATTTTAACTACCAGACGAGGGTCTCAATCTCGAAATAAAAACATATCGGGATGAAAAAAGGCTGCTTCCATTACCCCACGTTGGTAGGTATTTAATATTACAAACTTATCTTCTTTCGCTGTATTTTTATATGCATGCATCAAACTGAATAATATTAATCCCGTGTTGCATAAAACTTTATCTAACTTTAAAATCTTGTTCTTTTTCTAGCTCTCGACGATCTTTCTTCTGACGATTTTGACCATGTTCACTGCTATGTCTACTCTAAGGATATTGATCTTACCTACGACCAGACATGATTCTTTCTACAACGCCTTTTCGGAGATACTTACATCTATTGCCGTCCATTTGTCCACGTCTTGACTCCCACTAACACCAAAGACTGCGTCATGGTTGGTTACAACTATCCTTGTTAAAATACCAAACGTATTTTTCTCATATATAAAATAAACAATATTGACGTAATCTTGCTTATATGTAAAATTATAAAGAACCTATTTATTCAAACCCAAAACAACAAAACTTTTGTTGTTCTCTTAACATGTTGTTTTATCTGTTTAAACACAAACCTGAACATTCCAGGAATTATGTTACTTTCAATATGGAATTTCTTAATGTTTGCGCACTCACCGTATTCAGCCATTCTTTTATTTATTGTCCAAGTGGTAAATCAATGGTTTTAATTTCTATTTAATTTTGATTTCTTTTAGAAAATTCCGAGGAGCGTTGTCTCGACACTGAAGAGATGGGTGTACATGCCAACCAATGGCAGGGTGACCCTTGAAGCTCCTAATGAACGTACCCATGTCATCACTCCTTCGTCGTACTACATCTGTAAAAACGACGGAAGGATGGTAATAGAAAAATCTTCTTTCAGAGACGTCATATCAGCTGCATCCTTTGTTTAAAAGAACATTGTTCTAATCACTTTCAAAGAGCGCCATGACCGTTCTATGTCCATCATCATTCAGCGGATTATGTAGATTCCGTCAGAACTAGCACCTAAAATGGAAGCAAACAGTGTATCTCCTAGTATGTTCAGCGCTCGTTTCATGATGATGCATCCAGGAGCAAAACATTGGTCACTATAGTTTTGCTAGTTAGGATGGTAGAGTAATGTAACTATTTTGGACCATCTGCTTGCTTGAACTATCGAAATGATCTTTTGAAACTTATGTAGCTCTTACGGACCCTCAACTTCCTGCTTCAACCATCGGTATGATCCTTTGCAACAAATGTTGTTTGAACTATTGGAATGATTCATTTGAAAAAATGTAGTTCTTATCCTTTGAAAAGTTCACAATTCAAAACACCAAAAAACAAAAAGAATCATTTTCAAAAATCAAATGAAACAAGAATCAGTTTTTGATTCAAAACCTATAGCAATGCCATGTTATCAAACTTATTCAAACAATCTAGTGAAACATATCTCAATTAAAAACCAAACAGGACTCCGTTTTCAAGTGCAAACTACATTTACTTAAACTTTTCCTAAACACACACTTGTGCACCAAATAACATAACAACAGTGCCTCCCTGACCAAGGAAGGTAGTTAATTGAAAAAAACGTTTTCACAGAAAAGGCACAACCATGCATCTGCTGAGTGTTCTACCGTTTACACGACTACTTTCACAGCCAAAGATGGAATACGCACATATGGATCATGCATGCAGCACACAATGAATAAAAAAATTCAACGAACAAGATAAGTGAAAATCTTTAAAAAACAGATAAAACAAACGCCTGTTTCTGAAAATCTACGCCTGGAACCGCCGGATGACTACCAACTGCTCTTTGGCGGTTTCCTTTTTTGCACAACAAAGTAAAGATCCCTTTCACGGTTTCGACTCCATTTGCATCCTCTTCCTCGAAAGTTTCTCGCCGGCCATAGTTCACCACCATACACCTCCAGCCATGGACGACGGGAAACTAACAACACTCACTGAACACATCACTACCCACGGCACAACCGTGCTGGAGGTGGTGCACACCAACGACACAAGGACCATGGAGCGGATCATCAAAAAGTACGAGGAATGGATAAAGGAGGAGAAGAACAAGTTCGTCAGCCTCGACCTCGAGTACACACGTAAGAGCAGTTACATACAACAAGGGATCGCCGTTGTCCAACTTGCCATGCGCGAGCATGTCCTTGTATACCACTACTGCAGGTCTGAGCGCTCCCAGGCGTTAATTGACTTCCTGCAACGGAAAGTCGTAACTTTCACTAGCATCGACACCAGGAACGACAAGACCATGCTTGCCCGTGCATGGATCAAAATTCTAGACGAGCACCACGTCGACATCCAGAGGCTATTTTGCATCAAGGGTGGTGGAGAAAGGGACTCGATGGGTGACCTTGCAGCAGCCATCATCGACCCCTCATACAAGAACATGAAGAAATCATTCCCAAAGGAGAAGCACCAGTTCTGGGAGTGGAAGCCGCTTTCCTCGATACACCTTGAGTACGCAGCAAAGGACGCGCATGTTAGCTACGAGTTGTACCGTAGAATCCTAATCATCAAGAAAGGGCTACGTCACCTCCACCAACAACCAATGAAAGAAAAACTCCGCCCACATAAGAACAAAGACGAGGGATATTCCAGCGGCTGGAAGCGCCAGAAGGGAAACAGTGGTTGGTAAATTGCGAGAAAATGGATGTCTACATTAAACTAGTAGAATCATGCCGTGATTGATTGATCTGCCGTGATCGAGGGATCGGGTGCGTGGCACTACTATTATGACAATTTAGATTGAATGAACCCATGTTGTAAATATGTTTGTTGTTGCTCAAAGATGATGTCTGTATTGTATTACTATTTTACGTTTGAACTTTGAACACAGTGGTGTACATGTCTAAATGCAATTAGTAAGTTATGTCCCAGTATTGAGCAAGCATATGTTTATTGTTGCTCAAAGATGTTGTATGTATTGTATTACTATTTTATGTTTGAACTTTGAACACAGTGATGTGCATGTCTAAATGCAATTATTAAGTTATCACTACTAGGGAAAACCTTATACACAGAATCTTACCAGTAGCGCGTGTTAAAATGAGGCGCTACTGCTACTTAGCAGTAGCGCGTCGGCTAAAACCGTGCTACTATTACCACCTTAGCAGTAGCGCGGCAGGAACAGAACACGCTACTACTATAATTGCCACACCATTCCCGACGTTCTAGGTATAGTAGTAGCGCCCTTCTAGAAACGGTGCTACTACTACGGATTTTAGCAGCAGCGCGTTTTTCCTCCCCACGCTACTGTTAAAGCTATTTTCACCTAACCCCCCGCGCGGCCTGATTCCCTCTCCTCTGCTTCCTCCCCCAATTCCCCACTCTCTCTTCTCCCCCTCGTCGCCTCCGTCTCGCCGCCGTCTCCCCCGACCCCGCCTCGCGGCCGTCTCCCCCGACCCCGCCTTGCAGTCGTCTCCCCCAACCCCGCCTCGCCGCGCCTCGATGCCGCCGTCTCCCCCGACCCTATCTCTCTCCCCGCCCTTTGTAAGCACTCTCCCCTTCCGATCCCTCTTGTTTGCTTAGTATGAACCCTGGCTATTTAGTGCTAGTTAGTATGAACCCTAGGCTATTTTTAGTGCTAGTTAGTTAATTACAATTAGTATTAACCCTATTTAATGAGGGCAGTAGTTCCTAGGTACTAATTAGTTAGTAAGAACTAGGTACTAATTAGCTAGGTACTAGTTTATTTTTATTTATAGTAAGTTTATTTTCAGTAAGAACTAATTGAATTAATAGAACTAGTTAGTAAGAACTTGTTGCTATTTTTTAGTTAAAGCAATTTTTCCCGCATCGACGTGGACGATACCTATCCCGCATCCTCGTCGTCGAGTCGGTGGAGGACGACACCTGCTTGACCAGATGGGCCATGTTTAGGACTGGGCTCCGCCGGGGTGGTACTGGGAGGCGCTACCTACCAGGGGGGCAGTGTCACATCCCTAGCTTCTGGTAATGCTCTAGGCTAGCTTCATGTGTGCATCATGTTTAAATTTCATTTAAATTTGAAATGAGGATTGGTGGAACCCTCAGAATCATGTTGAAAATGACCCAAATAAAAAAATTCCCCAAAAGGGTCCAAGAAAATGCTCATGTTGCCCTCTGAAAATATTGGACAGAGATAAAAATCAAAACAATATTTTTAGGAGCTCATGGACATTTAATTTGGCCATTTGGATTAATTCGATAAATATTTGCATTGGAAAGATATTTCTATATATATGAAATATGGTCCAAAAATTATGCCAATTATAAAAGAGCTCTGGAATAATACCATTAGCCCTACAAAAATTGGCATAATAAAATTAAATGATTTAATATATTTGTTAAATCAAACAAATGTCAGAAAAATAGAAAACAGAGGTAAAATAGGAAAAACAGAGAGAGGGAGGGAAACATTACCTGCAGCCCACCTGGGCCACTTACCTGTAGCCGGCCCAGCTCCTCCCGCTGGCCCAGCCCACCTCCTCCCCTTTGTCTTCTTCCTCCCCTCGCACCGAAGCAGCTCGGTGGCGAGCGCCGATGCCGCCTCGGCCACCTCCTGCCTCCCTGCTTGCCTCCGCTACTCCCTGGAGACGCCACGCGGCTCCCTCAGGCCTCTCTCAACTCCCTCCCGTGCTCATCCCCTTCTCCTGCTCTCCCTCTCGCTCCGCACCTCGGACCCGAACGGAGCCGTCGCCACCGACGCCGTTCGCCGCGGCCACCATCCCCCTCTCGCCTCCCCGACGCCTCCCAGAGCTCCGCAGTGCCTCCCTCGACCTCCTCGACGTCTCACGCGACCAGAAGGGCCCCGAGCAGCCGCCATCGTCATCATCCCCAAGCTTCGGCCCCGGCGCCGTTCTCCATCGAATTCGGCCACTCCGGCGCGCCCCCGAGCTCGCTGACCCTCCCTGCGCGATCCCCGTGAGTCCCTACTCCGTTTCCCCCTAACCCCAAGTTCGATTTCGAGCTCTAGCCGCCCCCTCTATCGGAGCCGAGACGCTCCGCCGCACGGACTCGTCGCCGACGAAGCCCCGGTGACCAAACGGCCCCGCGCGTGCGTCCGTTGCACTCGCAACGACCCGTGGAGCAACGCTAGCGTGGCAGCTAGCTTGTTTGCAAGCCACAGCACTAACCCCGCACCCACCCGAGCTCCGGCCGCCGCCTCGGGCTCCACTCCGGCGGACTCCGTCCACCCCCGCACCTCCCGTTGGCCCCCCTAGGTGCGCACGGGCACGGGCTACCTTCTGGTGCCCTTCGCGCGTCCAGCCGTCGCCCGTAGCGCAACCCCGGTGAACTTCCGCCGCGTTCCGGGTCGCCGCCGGCCGAACTCCGGTGGCCAGTGACATGGCTGGCTTAATTAGCCACTAATCACCGCTTTGTGACACTGACAGCAGGGCCCCACCTGCTAATTAATCATAGATTAGTTTCTGTTTAGTTTTTAACTAATCCAGTGGCCCCACCCGTCAGCATTGACTCTGCTGACGTGGCCTTTGACCCGGCCCCACCTGCCATTGACACTAAACAGCCCTGGGTCACTGACCAGTGGACCCCACTGGTCAGGTTTGACCTGGAGGCGCCCTGTTGACCTGCTGACGTCAAGGTGATGACATGCTGACGCCATAATTCATTTTCTGGAATTATTTTAATTCTAAATAATCAGAAAATTCCAGAAAATAGCTAAAACTTCAATAAATCATAGAAAATTAACCGTAACTCCAAATGAAATAAATGATATATGAAAAATTATCAGAAAAATTCAAGGAATCCATCTGTACCATTTTCATGCATGTTAGAACAACTTATAGCTGCTGTTTAGCACAAATCAATTAAAGGGCATTTAAATAATCACATATGGAGTTTGAATTTGAATCTTGTATTCAAACCAACTTCATTTAACTTGTTGCTAGATGCATTAGCCCAAAACACATTCATTTTGCTATGTCATGATCATGCATCATATTGTGCATTGCATTGATTGTGTTTCCTTCTGTGTTGCCGGTATTTGTCCCCTCTCGATAGACGTGATACCGAG
This sequence comes from Triticum aestivum, assembly GCF_018294505.1. Taxonomy (NCBI): domain Eukaryota; kingdom Viridiplantae; phylum Streptophyta; class Magnoliopsida; order Poales; family Poaceae; genus Triticum; species Triticum aestivum. The sequence continues at coordinate 634,426,060 of NC_057813.1, forward strand.
GATGTGATCGTTGACACTGATGAAGACTCAATGTTATCTTCAGAAGTGCCAGGCAAGCAAAACCCCCTTGTTCATTCCGATAAAATCCCACTCTCTCGCTCCTGCTCTCTTTTACTGCATTAGGACAACAACGACATATTTGATACTTGCTGCGGTAGCTGAACCCCTTTATCCTTTGCATGACCTGTCATTGCCACAGTAAATAGATGAAACCCACTAGCATGAGTAGGAGTTGTTTGAGCCCTGATGTGCCTACTCATTCATGCTTGTTTGTCATGCCTACTACTGCTTAGAGTTGAGTCAGGTCTGATTCATCGGGGATGAATCAGAGGCGTGTGAACATGTCCTACTGTGTGTGAGCTAAGTGTGTGAACACGATTTGGTAAAGGTAGCGGTGAGAGGCCATGTAGGAGTACATGGTGGGTTGTCTCATTGCAGCCGTCCTCAGGAACTGAGTTCTGTGTTTGTGATCCATGACCAGCTACTACCACACATTGGAATGCTTAAGTGCCCCTCTCGACTTATTAATCAACATGATCTCTGTCCAGGAGTTGCAACTAGTTTCTGGTGTTTGTAGGTAGTGTTAGTAGTCTACCAAGTGGCACCCGGTACAGGTGGGCTTGGGACAGACTAGGCACAGTGGCACGGTGTACCAAGTGGCACCCGGTTGGTGGGCTTGGGAACCCTGCACGCATCGTTTGGGGCCGTGAGCAACACCCCGGCCGGATCTCCTTGCGGATGGAACCCGAATAGGCGATAAACCTGGACTAGAGACTTGTTCGGTTAGTCAGGTCGTGGCCGACTCCCTCGCCCGGCTTCCGCTTGAAGGTTGCCGAGGTACATGACGTGTACAGGGCGATAAGTGGCGAAAGCGTGTGTGAAGAAGTACACCCCTGCAGGGTTAACATCATCTATTCGAATAGCCGGATTCCTCGGATATGGAAACGTGGACCCCTTGTACAGTTCATAGACAAGTGAAAGTGGATACTCTAAAATACGCAAGATAAGCGTGAGTGCTATGGATGGCGTTCTCGTAGGGAGACGGGAGCGGATCCATAGTGGTGTATTGATATGGTGAATATGTGGACTCGTGTGCGCCACCTCAAAGAGTTACTTGCAGTCGTAGTTCAGGATAGCCACCGAGTCAAAGCTGGCTTGCTGCAGTTAAACTCCACCATCCCCTTTGTTGATAATGAGGCATATGTAGATAGATCTGATGTAAGTCTTGCTGGGTACATTTGTACTCACGTTTGCCCATTTTATGTTTTGCAGAGAGACTTCAGTCTCACTAGTAGTTCCGCGTGGACTTCGACGTTTAGCTTGATACCTCAGCTACGATCTTGTGCCCTCGGCAGGATCTGATAAATAGTCAGGCTTCTCAGCCCTTTTCATTTATAGATGTCTGTACTCAGACATGATAGCTTCCGCTTGTGCTTTGGCTTGTATGTTCTGATTGTTGGGTCATGAGACCCCTGTTTGTAATATCTCGCTCCTTGGAGCCTATTGATTAAAATATTTGAGTCGTAGAGTCATGTTGTGATGCCATGTTGTAGTTGCACATATCGAGCATATTGTGTGTATGTTATTGAAATGCTTGGTATGTGTGGGATCTGACAACCTAGTTGTTTATCCTTGGTAGCCTCTCTTACCGGGAAATGTCTCCTAGTGTTTCCACCGAGCCATGGTAGCTTGCTACTGCTCCGGAACACTTAGGCTGGCCGGCATGTGTCCTTCTTCGTTCCTGTGTCTGTCCCTTCGGGGAAATGTCACGCGATGAATACCGGAGTCCTGTTAGCCCGCTACAGCCCGGTTTACCGGAGTCCTGCTAGCCCAGTGCTACAGCCTGGATTCACTCGCTGATGACCGACACGTTCGATGCTGGGTCATGGATGCCTGTCCCTGTAAGTCTGTGCCACTTTGGGTTTACGACTAGCCATGTCAGCCCGGGCTCCTTATCATATGGATGCTAGCGACGCTATCATATACGTGTGCCAAAAGGCGCAAACGGTCCCGGGCAAAGGTAAGGCGACACCCGTGGGAATACCGTGCGTGAGGCCGCAAAGTGATATGAGGTGTTACATGCTAGATCGATGTGGCATTGAGTCGGGGTCCTGACAGCGTTGGTATCAGAGCTTGACTGCCTGTAGGATTACCAAGCCAAATGGTCGAAGTTGAGTCTAGAAATTCTTTAGTTATATAAGGGAATTGATTGTGGGATGGAACGTAAGGCTCTTTTTACTCCTTATACCTCATGGCCTTCTGATCTGAGTCATCATCTTCTCTTCTACGGGGATTAAGAACTAGGCTATCTCTTCTTTCCATTAGGATCACGTGTTACTAGTCCGTAGACTTAAAGATTGTTGGATTAAGCCTCAGTTCAGTTTCTACCTCTGTATGTTAATTGCTGATCTCGAAACCTTGATATTGTGCTTCTGAGTGGTTATGCCACCATTTTTGTGAATGTCTCAAATCTTTTCTGAGCATTTACAGCCGTTATGCTGTCCGAGTCATCCCAGGTTTCTAAATAGTCTGATGCATTTGCAAAATCCTTTCCCTCTGGTCTCGATGTTCCTTTATGCCAGCTCAATCACACTAATTGTTGAGTTGAGGTATTCTATTGCCTTGACATTATGTTGGAGTTACTATAATGACCTTAGGTGTCTCAGGGGATCATCTAGTAGCCTAGCCATGATTTATGCTCCAGTGTGATGACTCTGGCCGTCATTATCGAAAGCATCCCGTGATGCCATTTGGTTAGTAGGTATTCTATTCCTTGGGCTTTGAACCCGAGATTCACTCTACTTACTTCATGTTGATAGTGTTTGCTAGTTCCTTCAGGATATTAGTAACTTTGCGATAGTCCTCGAGGTCCGTGGTATTTCCTTCTTCCAATTACCATGAACCACTCTTGGCAGGAGTTCTTCTGGATTAAAAGATCACAATTAGAGTACTCTTGAGGAGATCTCCACTCATAAATCGTGACTCTGCCAGTTCTACCTTTCTGCATGGGTTATCTGGAAGAAATATGTTGAACTTGGTTCGACATACTAATCTATGCATCCACAACTCAGAAAGTTATATGTTCCTTTGAGCTGTTCTCTTTAGTTGCATTCTGACCCTCGTCTATCAATTGATAGTCAAGAGTATGCGTGCGTTCGTTCATCGATGCCTATGACTCTTGTGGTCTGTCAAGCCATTCCATTCCGGGATGACTAGGAGCAACAAACTCCAGTACCTCTTCCATATCTAGGATTGGGTCAAAAAAAGTTGTGCTCCACAGAACAAATTGCTAATCCAGCTTTTGTTCTGCTCTATCTTGGAGTATTACCATCTTTATATCGGGATGTTATAGGAATTGCACACCATCCTATGCACTCTTGGTACAGTGATACTTCTTGCCATCATTGTTCATTCCTCGGTTCCTGTATTATTGTAACCGGAATGCCGACAAGTGAATCGTGATGTGTGAAATCAATACTCCTAGCAACCTTGTTGCTTGGTAGTTAAAGGACAATAATTTCATTCTTAGCGTGTTGTTTATTGAATCATCATCCTAAGATTGATTGTGCTACCTAGTTCTTATTTCGGTGCACCCTTTGATTGATGAGTTAAGATCTTGTCAAGCCCTCACTCATTTGATCATATCGTCTTGCCCTCAAAAGCGAGATTGTTCTCGAGCTTAGTAACATACCGGTGGTTCGTGATTTCCCGAATATCTTCTCGGAAGTATTACCAGGTTGTCACCTGACTGCTATGTTGAGCTCGTGATCAAGTCGGGTTCTTGTGAACCACCCTTTCTCCAAGAATCTGTGATGGATATCCCGGAGCTAGTTGGTTAAGCTAGACAACAACTTGGAGAGTTGGAAGATAAAAGCTTGTCTGACTTAGTTCATGTTAAGGGATATTTTTCTGTGAATGTGTGTGTGTTGAAGAAAGATGATATCTTCATTAATTGGTCCTTGTGATCAGTTGTTGGACCTATTGTCTTACCCCATCTATAATTTGAGTATGGGCTATCATCCAATCAGACCAGAACCAACGATATTCGTAATGTTGTCTTACTCGCGGTTGATCCCTCGAGCATACACCATTATATATTTGGGTCTGACCAATGCTAACACTTGTTCACTTAACTATGGAATTCCTTTTAAAAAGGAAACCCGGAAGAATTGTTGTTGAGCCCATTGACAACATCCTTATCTCCTCCATGATTTTGTTGAACATTAAGCTAGTGTTGGAAACTTTTGAAAGCATTTCTTCATGCTAACTCATGAAGCATTTGTTTGATGAAAGGAGTGACTTCCTCTTATACACGTGCATTTGGTGATAGTTGCCGCCGTGGATTCGAGAAAGTCAATGTTGTTTCCTTTGGAATCATCCCAAATCAGTCATGCATACGTGCGAAGTATTCTGTGGTTCGGAGACTTGCAACCTCCATTCTATATGGGTCCCTAGCACACCAAGCCACTGATTGATTTGTTCAAGATTAATAAGTTTTAAGTGCTAGTCCCGAAGGTACCAGACGGATTTGTACAAAACTTCGATATCCTCGCTGATGGTTTCCCCTCCTGAACTCGGTAGTGTTTTATTATAAGACTACTTTGTGGTCATGCTTGTCTTGGACAACGTGTTCACATGTTTGTAGCAGAACCAGCTCATGTTTTGGAGCTTACTATCGTAGTTCATTCCCCGAGAATCTCGCAGCGTTGTCTCGTCGGATTGTGTTGCAAACTTTCATTTTTCTTCCTAGACTCGATGAGTCTGGAATATCCTGACACCAACCAGATCTGAATCTCAGGCAGATATGATGGTTTGGAACATTTCCCAAGAACTATAATATCGGTCCCTCGAAAACCGGTAAAGTGGATGTCGTGGCCAACACACCCAGCCGGAAGACCTGTTATTATAATATCTTGATTGAGGAAGTTGGCCACCTCCCCATAGGGATTTCGTAGGATTTACTCCCTAGTTGCCCTATGGATTTCGAGATCCCGAAGTCCAACCCTTTACTTGATGTTCTAGATATCAAACCATATCTATGAATGGGTTACGCTAGCACATCAAGGAGAACATTAGAAGCAGAGTGCTAAATGTCTCTCGGTCGATCATCCAGATTTTGTTTCTTTGGCCTCGCCAAGGTGAAATCTAAGAAGGTGTTATCTTCCTTTGCATCGGCATTTTCCACCGGTATTCATCATGGTAGTAAGTTGTGTTGCCAGAATCCTTGACACGGATATTGGTAAAACCTTGATGATTATGGAAATGCTCAAGTTCTTGAGAGCACGCACAAGCGTTAGGTGTTACCATCGGCACTAGCTAGGTTTGCTCTCTACTTCCTCGGTTATGCTATAACTTCTCAACAGTGGATTTACTCTCTATTGTTGGGTTCTTCCCCAGTTACCAGAATCATTCCCAGCATTTGCATTTTGTTCCCAGCTTGCACCGCCAATGTGCCATTCTACCATGGGTCCCTTCCATTTCCGGTGATAAGCAAAAATCATCCATTACGTTGTCTTCCACAAGGTAATCCACATCACCCAAGTTTGAGTATGCCATTCTACCGACCCCCTCCAAACGATCGCTCGAGAATTGTCTTAGGCTGGTTTAAAGAGTTTCAATGATCTCTGGATCAAAGGTAATTCTTTTTGCCACTTAGGGTAATAGTCTATGAATCACCCTCCTCCAGGATGTTTCTTCGTGGTATCATGGCAACTCAACTCCTCGCTACGTTGACAATCATTTACCACCTTCTTAGGTGTGGAATTGTTGTCTACCTAGTGAACCTTCGTCATCCGTTTCTCTCCACCCCTCTTGATGTGTATCCCGTGTCTCAACCCGAAAGATGGTTCTATGTCTCATTCCGTAAGTTAATCTTGAGTTGTTCGATCTTCGAGGAGATCGACCCTTCTAGAGTCTCCTTCTTCCCCCCCCCCCCTGTCATGTTGACAGGATTTCTCAGAGCAAGACGACAAGACAAAGATGGTGTTCAACTCAACGTTCATTTGAAGTGCAACCTGGATCGTGAAGATTGTACTAGTTTGCGTTTCCCCTTCATCCTACCCTACGCTTGAATCTCGAGACGAGATTCTTGTTTAGTGGGGGTGAGTTGTCACATCCCTAGCTTCTGGTAATGCTCTAGGCTAGCTTCATGTGTGCATCATGTTTAAATTTCATTTAAATTTGAAATGAGGATTGGTGGAACCCTCAGAATCATGTTGAAAATGACCCAAATAAAAAAAATTCCCCAAAAGGGTCCAAGAAAATGCTCATGTTGCCCTATGAAAATATTGGACAGAGATAAAAATCAAAACAATATTTTTAGGAGCTCATGGACATTTAATTTGGCCATTTGGATTAATTCGATAAATATTTGCATTGGAAAGATATTTCTATATATATGAAATATGGTCCAAAAATTATGCCAATTATAAAAGAGCTCTGGAATAATACCATTAGCCCTACAAAAATTGGCATAATAAAATTAAATGATTTAATATATTTGTTAAATCAAACAAATGTCAGAAAAATAGAAAACAGAGGTAAAATAGGAAAAACAGAGAGAGGGAGGGAAACATTACCTGCAGCCCACCTGGGCCACTTACCTGTAGCCGGCCCAGCTCCTCCCGCTGGCCCAGCCCACCTCCTCCCCTTTGTCTTCTTCCTCCCCTCGCACCGAAGCAGCTCGGTGGCGAGCGCCGATGCCGCCTCGGCCACCTCCTGCCTCCCTGCTTGCCTCCGCTACTCCCTGGAGACGCCACGCGGCTCCCTCAGGCCTCTCTCAACTCCCTCCCGTGCTCATCCCCTTCTCCTGCTCTCCCTCTCGCTCCGCACCTCGGACCCGAACGGAGCCGTCGCCACCGACGCTGTTCGCCGCGGCCACCATCCCCCTCTCGCCTCCCCGACACCTCCCAGAGCTCCGCAGTGCCTCCCTCGACCTCCTCGACGTCTCACGCGACCAGAAGGGCCCCGAGCAGCCGCCATCGTCATCATCCCCAAGCTTCGGCCCCGGCACCGTTCTCCGTCGAATTCGGCCACTCCGGCGCGCCCCCGAGCTCGCTGACCCTCCCTGCGCGATCCCCGTGAGTCCCTGCTCCGTTTCCCCCTAACCCCAAGTTCGATTTCGAGCTCTAGCCGCCCCCTCTACCGGAGCCGAGACGCTCTGCCGCACGGACTCGTCGCCGGCGAAGCCCCGGTGACCAAACGGCCCCGCGCGTGCGTCCGTTGCACTCGCAACGACCCGTGGAGCAACGCTAGCGTGGCAGCTAGCTTGTTTGCAAGCCACAGCACTAACCCCGCACCCACCCGAGCTCCGGCCGCCGCCTCGGGCTCCACTCCGGCGGACTCCGTCCACCCCCGCACCTCCCGTTGGCCCCCCTAGGTGCGCACGGGCACGGGCTACCTTCTGGTGCCCTTCGCGCGTCCAGCCGTCGCCCGTAGCGCAACCCCGGTGAACTTCCGCCGCGTTCCGGGTCGCCGCCGGCCGAACTCCGGTGGCCAGTGACGTGGCTGGCTTAATTAGCCACTAATCACCGCTTTGTGACACTGACAGTAGGGCCCCACCTGCTAATTAATCATAGATTAGTTTCTGTTTAGTTTTTAACTAATCCAGTGGCCCCACCCGTCAGCATTGACTCTGCTGACGTGGCCTTTGACCCGGCCCCACCTGCCATTGACACTAAACAGCCCTGGGTCACTGACCAGTGGACCCCACTGGTCAGGTTTGACCTGGAGGCGCCCTGTTGACCTGCTGACGTCAAGGTGATGACATGCTGACGCCATAATTCATTTTCTGGAATTATTTTAATTCTAAATAATCAGAAAATTCCAGAAAATAGCTAAAACTTTAATAAATCATAGAAAATTAACCGTAACTCCAAATGAAATAAATGATATATGAAAAATTATCAGAAAAATTCAAGGAATCCATCTGTACCATTTTCATGCATGTTAGAACAACTTATAGCTGCTGTTTAGCACAAATCAATTAAAGGGCATTTAAATAATCACATATGGAGTTTGAATTTGAATCTTGTATTCAAACCAACTTCATTTAACTTGTTGCTAGATGCATTAGCCCAAAACACATTCATTTTGCTATGTCATGATCATGCATCATATTGTGCATTGCATTGATTGTGTTTCCTTCTGTGTTGCCGGTATTTGTCCCCTCTCGATAGACGTGATACCGAGGATGTGATCGTTGACACTGATGAAGACTCAATGTTATCTTCAGAAGTGCCAGGCAAGCAAAACCCCCTTGTTCATTCCGATAAAATCCCACTCTCTCGCTCCTGCTCTCTTTTACTGCATTAGGACAACAACGACATATTTGATACTTGCTGCGGTAGCTGAACCCCTTTATCCTTTGCATGACCTGTCATTGCCACAGTAAATAGATGAAACCCACTAGCATGAGTAGGAGTTGTTTGAGCCCTGATGTGCCTACTCATTCATGCTTGTTTGTCATGCCTGCTACTGCTTAGAGTTGAGTCAGGTCTGATTCATCGGGGATGAATCAGAGGCGTGTGAACATGTCCTACTGTGTGTGAGCTAAGTGTGTGAACACGATTTGGTAAAGGTAGCGGTGAGAGGCCATGTAGGAGTACATGGTGGGTTGTCTCATTGCAGCCGTCCTCAGGAACTGAGTTCTGTGTTTGTGATCCATGACCAGCTACTACCACACATTGGAATGCTTAAGTGCCCCTCTCGACTTATTAATCAACATGATCTCTGTCCAGGAGTTGCAACTAGTTTCTGGTGTTTGTAGGTAGTGTTAGTAGTCTACCAAGTGGCACCCGGTACAGGTGGGCTTGGGACAGACTAGGCACAGTGGCACGGTGTACCAAGTGGCACCCGGTTGGTGGGCTTGGGAACCCTGCACGCATCGTTTGGGGCCGTGAGCGACACCCCAGCCGGATCTCCTTGCGGATGGAACCCGAATAGGCGATAAACCTGGACTAGAGACTTGTTCGGTTAGTCAGGTCGTGGCCGACTCCCTCGCCCGGCTTCCGCTTGAAGGTTGCCGAGGTACATGACGTGTACAGGGCGATAAGTGGCGAAAGCGTGTGTGAAGAAGTACACCCCTGCAGGGTTAACATCATCTATTCGAATAGCCGGATTCCTCGGATATGGAAACGTGGACCCCTTGTACAGTTCATAGACAAGTGAAAGTGGATACTCTAAAATACGCAAGATAAGCGTGAGTGCTATGGATGGCGTTCTCGTAGGGAGACGGGAGCGGATCCATAGTGGTGTATTGATATGGTGAATATGTGGACTCGTGTGCGCCACCTCAAAGAGTTACTTGCAGTCGTAGTTCAGGATAGCCACCGAGTCAAAGCTGGCTTGCTGCAGTTAAACTCCACCATCCCCTTTGTTGATAATGAGGCATATGTAGATAGATCTGATGTAAGTCTTGCTGGGTACATTTGTACTCACGTTTGCCCATTTTATGTTTTGCAGAGAGACTTCAGTCTCACTAGTAGTTCCGCGTGGACTTCGACGTTTAGCTTGATACCTCAGCTACGATCTTGTGCCCTCGGCAGGATCTGATAAATAGTCAGGCTTCTCAGCCCTTTTCATTTATAGATGTCTGTACTCAGACATGATAGCTTCCGCTTGTGCTTTGACTTGTATGTTCTGATTGTTGGGTCATGAGACCCCTGTTTGTAATATCTCGCTCCTTGGAGCCTATTGATTAAAATATTTGAGTCGTAGAGTCATGTTGTGATGCCATGTTGTAGTTGCACATATCGAGCATATTGTGTGTATGTTATTGAAATGCTTGGTATGTGTGGGATCTGACAACCTAGTTGTTTATCCTTGGTAGCCTCTCTTACCGGGAAATGTCTCCTAGTGTTTCCACCGAGCCATGGTAGCTTGCTACTGCTCCGGAACACTTAGGCTGGCCGGCATGTGTCCTTCTTCGTTCCTGTGTCTGTCCCTTCGGGGAAATGTCACGCGATGAATACCGGAGTCCTGTTAGCCCGCTACAGCCCGGTTTACCGGAGTCCTGCTAGCCCAGTGCTACAGCCTGGATTCACTCGCTGATGACCGACACGTTCGATGCTGGGTCATGGATGCCTGTCCCTGTAAGTCTGTGCCACTTTGGGTTTACGACTAGCCATGTCAGCCCGGGCTCCTTATCATATGGATGCTAGCGACGCTATCATATACGTGTGCCAAAAGGCGCAAACGGTCCCGGGCAAAGGTAAGGCGACACCCGTGGGAATACCGTGCGTGAGGCCGCAAAGTGATATGAGGTGTTACATGCTAGATCGATGTGGCATTGAGTCGGGGTCCTGACAGGCAGGTTGGTGAGGAGCCAGCCTGTCGTTGACCCGAACCTTCTTTGGTGGCGGTCGCGTGGGCCAGTGACGGTCCAGAGGCTCGAGGACCCCGCGGAGGTGGTGCGTCACCGTGTCAGTGAGGAGGACGTGCACGTCCGTCGCTACTTGTTTGCGTTGGAGCACAGGTTCTCCAATACCTGGCAGGTTCTCCAGGGATCTCACTGGAGCTATGATCCCGTGATGATTCCTTCTCTGTGGGTGTCCACCGCCCGCGCCGATACCCATCGTGTGCTAGGGTTTTAGTTGTATTAGTGATGTTATATGTATGAAACTATTCGGGATGTATTAGTGATAATATTCGACGATGTACGAACACGCATGAGATGATTTACTTTTGCTTATTCAATGCATGCTAATTTGAGTCCTATAAGATATTTTGAAATGTATATCTTGTGTTGCTCAAATAGGATATGTGCTTTCCCAAGTGGCCGGTCATGTTTGCAAGTTACACCTCTGAGTGGCCTATGTTTTGCCGGAGTGTTGATTCATTTCTGTTCCGGCAAATTTCAGGCGCTCGATATGTCCTATTTTAGCAAAGGTCATGCCGGATTTTTCCGTGAATTTTGGCATGACTTGTGCCATAATATGTAGGAAATATCGAGTGCCCCGGATTTGTGTGTTGAGTATCCTGGTAGTTGTCTTCGATCGATTTTCAATTAATGTTTTAACTATGAACATAGGAAATGTCTGACGACGAAAAGGATTTCGGTATTTGCAAATACTGCGAAGACGAGCGCGGCCTGTGCGATGGAATCTTCCTAGATGATGATAGGCGCTTCAGCATCAAGCTGGACGAGAACTTCGAAGTGGATACGGTAAGTCACAACGACAAGTCTTTTTTCGTAATTAAGCATGACATATGCTTCATTTGCTTCAACTTATAATTTGTTTTTACTATTCTACTAGTGTATCCCCTGCCATGCAAGAGTTTTTGTATTGGATAAGATAGGTTGCAGTCGTACTATGGAGGTAAAGAAATTTTACTTGAAGACCGAGCATGGTTATATTTTCCACGCAAAATTATACAATTCAAATGACTACACCTATTTTGGATGCAAAACATGGAGAGCACTATGCAAGACTTATGCATTTGATCCTGATATGGTTATCACCTTTGATATTCGTCCGGAAGATGATATTGAAGGTAATACTGACATCTGGGTCGATGTGCAGACGCCTCCAGTTATACCAAAATATGAGTTTCTCAACCATATTTATGTCTTTGCTATTGTTTATTCAAAAATAGTTGATAATTAATTTCTATTGATAGCTTATTTCGGTGCAAGCAAACATGTCCAGCGCTTGGTAGACAGGACCATATACTGTGCCGGGGCTGAACTCAACTGCGAGGAGCTCAGTCATTATGTTTCATGGCTTGCGGATCTTGATACTGTCAAGACAAATTTTCTTCCTGCATTTAGAAATGTTAGTACTGAAAACGTGCGACCAATAGTGTTTGTAATGAACTACGGTCACATCTATTTAGGAAGGATGGTAAGATTTTTAATATTTGTCCTCAGTGCATCTTTTCCATACATTATTTTTGAAGCTAAACTTCATTGCTAAGTATGTTACATACGATGTTCTTCAACAGGGAGTCCCGATGAATGTTGTGCCTTATGGGATCGAGACTAAAGGTACCATGAGTATTATTAGCTTACGGCCAAGATATCCTACAGATTACTTTAGTGCATTCAAGATTAGCGACGGATGCTTAATAGTGCAAGACTGGACCAAATATGTGATGGGGGAGCGCAGAGAAGTACTAGGGGGCAGCAAACAGATGCGCTACCCACGATTAGGAGACAGGTTTATCTGCATGCTCCAACTTGATCAAGGAGGAGAGCTATACATGTTTTATGTTATTTTACCTGCGAGAGAGCAGCAGGAGTGATTAGCTAGCTAGAAATGAGTTTGAAGATGATGATGTGCTACACTATTACTATGATGATAAAATAGCTAGTGTTGGTGGTAATGACTATGACGATTATTATTAGCTAGTGTTAGTGGTGATTAAACAAATATTGTTGGTGATAATGACTATGATGATGATTAAATAGCTTGTGCTGGGGGATTAGATTCAAGTGGAGGCAACATGTGGTGCACATCGAAAGTACTACTAGTCCAAACTAGATCAAGTTTGGATTAGTAGTATACTTTTGACATGCACCACATATTGCCTCCACATGAACCTAATCCATCTTCATTTGACACACTGTTATGGACATAATGATGTAAACCTCATAACTGGTATTGTATCAATATTTGTACGATGGAGAGAAAACCGCATAAATACACTAATAATAAAAAAAATAAAAAATGAATACTAGTAGCGATGGAGGGAAAACGCGCTGCCACTAGTTTCATTAGTAGTAGCGTGGGGGTGAACAAACGCTGCAGCTATTTGTCCTAGCAGTAGCGTGCGCCGGCACGCGTTACTGCTAAGCAATAGCTGTAGCGCCTTATTAGTAGCGGGTCTACCCGCGCTACTAGTGAGCACAAAACCAGCGCTACTGCTAGGGTTTTCCCTAGTAGTGTATGTCCCAGTATTGAGCAAGCATATATTGTATCCATGATTATAGAACGAGAGATATGTCGCACGATATTGTATTATAATTTTCATACTCAACCTTTACAAGATGCATCATGCATTTACAAGAATATGTGATGGTATCGTTGTAAACTTTCAGTAGAATGCTTAATTCATAAATATTGCAGAAGAACAGCACACAGACGCAAACGACAAGAACTTTGTTACTTTAACCACGATGAAAAAAAAATTAAAAACACACGACACAACCATTTCACATCAAACACCGCTCTGTCCATTCAGAACATCCTTGCTATTACACACAAGTTCCTCTCCGTAGACCAGTTCTGCATGATGCCACAAAACTACACTATCGTGTGCAACTGACATGTGTACAACCGTGGCTCTCTAAGTGTCTAACCAACCCATGCATGTGGTGCCACGCACCCGTGACCCTAGAGACATCACACCTGTGCATCCACAACCGAGCCTCTCTAGCCAAATATTCGGACTGATGCCTCTGTTGCCATACATCCGTGCCTCGCAGCAAGAGCGTTCAAAAACTGCATCCACACAACCGTGCTTGTACTAACTTAACTTCCGTGCCTCCGTTTACTCGATCGACATGCCTCACATGAAACCCATAGTATCTCTACATGCTCTGCACACGTGATCACCTGTGCAACTCAACTTTGGTGCTGCACACACGCTCCTCTCAGCATACCCATGCCTCCACACAACCATGCCTGTACTGACTACAATTCCATGCCTCCGTTTGATAAATCCACGTGCCCCACATAAAACCAACAGTAACTCTACATGCTACACACACGTGCCTCTGGCATGAAACGCATAGTATCTCTACATGTTCGGCACACGTGATTGCCCGTACAACTTTCGTGCTGCACACACGTTCCTCTCAATATACTCGTGCCTCCTCACAACCGTGCCTGTACTGACTTCGATACCGTGCCTGCATTTGCTCAATCAACGTGCCTCACATGAAACCCACAGTAACTCTTGCTCCGCACGTGTCATCACACGTGCAACTTTGGTGCTGCACACACGCTCCTCTCTGTATACCCATGCCTCCACACAACCGTGCCTGTACTGACTACAATTTTGTACCACCGTTTGATAAATCCACGTGCCTCACATAAAACCAACAGTAACTCTACGTACTACACACAACACGTGCCTCTCGCATGAAACCCATAGTATCTCTACGTGTTCGACACACGTGATTGCCCGTACAACTTTCGTGCTGCACACACGTTCCTCTCAGTATACCCGTGCCTCCTCACAACCGTGCTTGTACTGACTTCAATTCCATGCCTGCATTTCCTCAATCGACGTGCCTCACATAAAACCCACAGTAACTCTATGTGCTCCGAACGCGTCATCACCCGTGCAACTTTAGTGCTGCACACATGCTCCTCTCTATATACCCGTGCATCCACACAACCATGCATGTACTGACTACACTTCCTTGCCTCCGTTTGATCAATCCACGTGCCTCACATAAAACAAAAAGTAACTCTACGTACCACACACACACGTGCATCTCGCTTTACATGTTCGGCACGCGTGATCGCCCGTGCAACTTTTGTGCTGCACACATGTTCCTCTTAGAATACACGTGCCTCCACACAACCGTGCCCTGTACTGACTGCAATTTTGTGCCTCTATTTGCTGAATTCACGTGCCTCACATGAAACCCACAGTAACTCTGCGTGCTCCGCACGCGTCATCGCCCGTGCAACTTTGGTGTTGCACACACGCTCCTCTCTGTATACCCGTGCCTCCACACAACCGTGCCTGTACTGACTACAATCCACGTACCTCACATAAAAGAGATGCACAGCTGTGCCTCAGAGTAAACAACACACGTGCCTCTACTGAATTTATAACTATGACCCCAATAAAATAACATCTGTCCAAAAAAACATATATAAAAGAGATGCACAACCATTTAGGTACAAACGAACAAAAGCAATGAATATTTAGGTTCATATCATTTCATATATCTAAATAACATTAAACCGTAGCATAGATTTTTAAACAAAATCCATGATGTTCAAAGGCTATAACTAACATCACTGCGGCAGAAGATTGAAGATAACAACAAGCCTCCCATCACGCTCTTTGAAAGTTATCAGCACCAAGCTATTTACTTCAATAGAAGATGCCTGGAGAAAATCACTGAAACCTTCCTGTTTGAACACCATTCTATTACTCAGGCTAATGAAGTAGGAGCAAGGAGTGCTCACATATATATCATCACAACCAGATTCCAAAGTAACTTCAAGAGGTAAAATGCGAGTCCTAGGAAAAGTCACAAACTCCTCCAAACTCCTCACAACAATACCAGGAATAACCTGACAAAAAACATCAAGCTATCAGAAATAGAACAGAAATTCAAAACTATAAATAGAAGAGATAATAAAGATAAATAGAAGAGATAATAAAAATAAATAAATAAACAAAAACAAGGAAAAAACAGTGGAAAAAATCTGACCATATGATGACCATTAACATTCATGGAATCAATCCTGTGAACAAAAGGACAACAGGGTATGTAATCATCATCAAAGAGTTGACACCTCATGAAATACATCTGCTGATAATTAAGAAAAACACCACAGTTGTAATAACAACTCCCAACAAGTTCCATCTCGGAGTCGCTCAAACCATCAAGAGCTATAAAATATAATTACACAGGCTCAAGAGAACAGAAAAATCATCATGTACAATAAAACAAGCTAAAAACTTCCTTAAAAATAAACCTTACCAACAGACGGTAAAGGAGACAACGCATCTCCACGACCAACACGATAAAAATTAATACCAATCCATGCTCCATAATGTTCAAGCCTAAAGGTCATTATATCACAAGGACGAACACCATAATCACTAACCAATCGTTCCCAGGAAGGACCATGGAATTTGCTCCTCACCCGACCATGACTAAACAGAACATCATACAAATAACCCTCATTGCACTGAAAAAGCAAGATCAGTATCTTCGTCACCCCTCCTTATGGCTAAAGCCCTACACTCCTCGATGTAACGAGCAAGATGAGCTCTACACTGCACGGAACATACTGCACATTGCACAACAAATCAAAACAAGGATCATAATCAAAATCTAAACAACATGGGCAGCACCAAAAGAAATAAGCGTGTGTGCCAAAAATTGAACAATTATAAAATGATATTCTTACAACACGCCTCCAACAACGTCGATCCAGGACCACACTGACCCATCTACAGAAGGATTAACAGAAGAACACGGACCACAAGGCATACGGCAAAAAGGACAAGCCATAACTGCAATGGTTATCAAGAATTAATCCAACAAAACCCAGTTGAAACTTGACATATGATAGTGTTAGTAGTCCCCACCCGTAACTACCCCATAAATCTCCATATCCCGGAAATATAATGGGAACAAAAAGAGAAACGAGAAAGGGAAACAGGGAACCCACGAATGCAACTGGTAGGGAACGACGATATCGCGAAAGAGGGTGCGGTCGACACTAAAGAAAGACCACCATAAGAGCAGGCAACAAGCACGGCGGCCGGGACGAGGACCGCGGTAACCACGCGCTGGTAAGAGCAGCGGCCGCGACGGGCAGAGACGACGGCAAAGAAAGAAGAGTGTGCGACGACGGTTCGCCCACACCAGAGAGAAACAGATCTCAAAATAGATCAAAAAGTATTACAAAACATTAAGAGTACAAGGACTAAAGTGAAAAAAGGAAAAACCATAAAGGGAAACCGGAAACCGGAAATCACAGGAGAAGTCGTCCGCACAACAAGTGTCGCGCGCGGAGCGCCTCGGAAAAGCCTCACGAGCGCTCCGCGTGTGACACTTGACGCGCGGGGAGCGCTCCTCAATTAGTGATTTCGATTTTATGGCGGTATGGTTCTACTGACTTGTAGGGGGTGGGTGACCTGCGGGGAATTGACTGGCCTACAGTGGCGCGGTGTCGAAACGCTATGGGGTAGTTGGGCAGAAGTGCAGAACTATCTGTAGTTTTTTTTACCATGTGCATGTTTATTTTGTTATTTTTGCATTCTCTGTCTTTTTTTCTACCGGGTATAATTGTTCGTGTTTATACCGTCATTTCTAGAAGTGAAACCCTAGAGTTCAGCACAAGCAATTTCTTTGGAGATGTTTCTTGTTCAGCATTTGTATGGAAATGTTAAAAGAGAAGTCGGGAAGGATCGGTGAATTATTTAACCCAAAAAGGCAAGCAATACATATGGGCGAGAACAGGGTTAGATAGATTTGGCGAGGGAAGAATTAGTCATGTAGATTCACTTAATAAATCTCAGTTGACCTACTATGTACAGAAATGATTTGGTTTTCGAGGGCCAAAATACCTATCCTTTACAGGTTATTTTCGGTTGTACGCATTCGTTTCATACGTGGTCTATACTACACCGAACAAAATATCAACCATTGATCAAGACGGTGTGTACGCGGTTGGAGCGGGTTGGCAGAGAGGTCATTACCCAGCATGGGCGACAGCATAATCTCCGGATTGGTGCACCACCTCCTTCGAAAGAGGCATAGTGTTGGTCCTATACGACCCTACTATTGTTGCTATGTCACATTTTTTATCTTCTTTCAATTTGTTTTTGTTTTGTTGTGTGAATCTTAGTTATGCAAAGGCCAGACGTTGCTCATCATGCTTTGTATCCCCTTGATGCTATATTTTGAGTCAATAAAAATGCCCATAAAATGTATGGTTGGTAATTTGGTAGTAATAGCAACTCTAGCGGATAAGACAAAAGCCTCAGAACTACCTAATAACCTTCAATATTGAGGCAAAGGACTAAAAAGCCATTTTAGCAGAGTCGACATAGTTGTCTCCATGGCCATGTTTTTTGGAGGGAGCTCCATATATGACCTCCCAGCCTCCATATTTGGAGGAAGGGGAGATAAATTGGAGTGCGCTTCATCCATTCCCAACCGTGGCAGCAGGTACCCCAACTATCTTGCCCAGCCTCGAGTATCACCATCGAAATCGAGCGCCCGCCTCTGAAAAATCTTCCTGAAATCAAGTCAACGACGCCGAAATCGAGCGCCCCAACATTTTTCAGTGTCGGGTCGGCAAAGGATCCATGCTGAGACCGGCCTCTTCTCCTCTACTCGGACAGGAGGAACTTTGGCACCTCACCGAGCTCTTTCGTCCACTTCTTCGGCTTACAGGTCTGCATACATTGGCAGACAGGAGAGGCCTAGGAGTCAATGACATGCGGGCTCCACGTGTAAGAAACTATTGGAGGTTGTCTTTTTAGTGGATCTTAGTTTGAAGTTGTGTGTGGATGCTCCAATTTTTTAGGAATGCACTTGTCGCGGATATAATCCTGACAATACTACGGGGTTAGGAATCTAGAGGCAAGCATATGTACTGAACGGTGCAGGTGGGAGTATAGACAATGAGTTATACATGTTCGGGCCCTTTACGGTGGAGGTAATACCCTACTCCTGTGGTGCTCTTAGCTCCTGGCGTAAGGTACAAGGCATGAATGTTCAACCTTCAGCCGATACTCCCCTCCCGACTTATATGCAGTGCGCCAGGAGGGGTATGTAATGGGCTGGTATTAACGTTGTTTGGAGCGCGGTAGATCCCATCCCTTGACTGTGGAAAGGCTCCATTTTGGATGTTTCTTTAAATTTTGTTAGGGTTTCTCTCCTGCTCAGGTAGGCGAGGTGGTTGCATCTCCCAAAAGATGGAATAAGGATCTCCCCACCTAGCCCTTGTCTCGGTGATCCGTCTAACATCATCGGAGGACGTGTGGAGGTGTATCTCCGGCAGATCTCTCTGGATTCGGTCGGTGCTTTTTTGTGTGGATCTGCTCGGATTTGGTCTTCGTTCGTCTATATTCGTGTGCCTTCAACTTGGATCCTTCTAATCTACGCTTCTCTTCAGCGAAGCGGTTACTGTTCTGGTGCGCTAGTCCTATGTGGTCTTAGCACAACAAGTTCCCAATAGTTCTACTACAATAAGTTTTGCCCAGCTCCGGCGAGGCAGGGGGGTGATGGCAGCGCGCCTTCGGCTCGCTTTAAGTCATCGCTATGTGGTCAACGAATCTGGGTGTATTTTTTATTAGGATGTGTCTGAAGATCATCTAGATGTGACATAGTTATGTCACATCTAAATTGACATCATTCCATGGCCTCCCACGTTTGGTTTGTTTGTTTAATTTTTTCTTTTTCTTTTTCCAGTTCAGCATCGCCTTTCTCCATTGCCTGGCCCTTCTTCTTTGAAACCTTGTAGCTTGCCATCGTCTACAGCGTCTGGGCCGGCCCATCTAAAGTAGTTATTTCTGTGCTTTCAATCCGCAAAAAAGCAAAGTGGTTGGTGAATGGAACCTGCGACCTCCAACATTGAGGCAAGCTAGTATAACCACCACACCATGCAGAGGAACATGGTAAACTTCACTTTTTCTTTCTTTTATTTTTTCTTTTCCCCTTCCTTTATTTTTGTTTTCCAGGTAGATGAATTGTTTGCAAATATGTGAACGTTTTCTTCAGATACTACTAGATGTAACTTTCTTTGATATTCGATGAACTTTTTTCATTTTTGATGAACTTTTTTCAAAAATGATGATTTTTTTTCAAATAGATGAACTTTTTTAAAAATAGAAATACTTTTTTTTTCAAAATCGATGAACTTTTCTTCGAGATCGATGAATTATTTTTCAAAATTGACGAACTTTTTTCAGAATCAATGAATTTTTTTTCAAAATGGATGAACTTTTTTCAAATTCGGTGAACTTTGTTTTCAAATTTGATGTTTTTCTCAACTTCGATGAACTTTTTTAAAAATCAATGGATTTTTTTCTTCAAATCGCTGAACTTTCACTTTTTTTATGAAGCTTTTCTAAAAATCAATGATATTTTTTTTCAAATTTATGAACTTTTTTGAAATGTGATGAACTGTTTTTCAAAAGTTAAGAACCCTTTTTCAAAATTGATGAGCATTTTTCAGAATTCACGTTTTTTCTCTTGTGAATTTCTTTTCATATAATTAATACCGGATATATAATATATTTTTGGTGTGGTACTAGAAGAACGTTTAAATAGTGTTTTTTTTTCAATTAGTGGTCAGGTATGACAGCTCGGTCTGGTGGTTACGGCGACAGATTGTTGGTCCTTAGGTCTTGATTTGGAATCCCACTTCTCCCTTGTATATTAGTACACTGATCAGATTTCTTTTGCTTTTCTTCAGTAGTTTTCTGGGCCGGCCCGCGACGACCCCTGCGAGCGCCGGAAGAGCTAACTGGCGCTTACAGCGCCATGTAAGGAGCGCCCCGGTGGAAGGCACAGCCTCCCCTGAGTCAGTCGTTGAAGCATTGGACACACATCTTTTTTTTACATGTGAACATATCGCTGAACAGGGGCGTACCCAGGTTCAACTACCCGAGTGCACAGGACACCGGGTGCAAGATTGTTTTCTTGGCAATTTTTGTGTACAGTATAGTGTCCACATTTTTAGATGGGAAATATGTGTAGTTTTACACTGAGACACCGGGTCAATTTCTCTCTGGGACCGCCCCTGTCGTTGAACGCTCGTCTCAAATTTAGGACAGTATAACCGAGGCTAAAGCGAGCCCTCTCAATGATTTAAGTTTCTACCCGTCCATTTTCGATCTAAACGTTTTTGACCGTTTGATCTGTTATGTGCAGCCATCTGTTCCGCTCCTATTAAATAGTGGCCCAGCTGTCCTAATGGGCTGCTGCTCTGGAGAACGAAACAGAAGCCTCTGGTAAACTGGGCCTGTTCCGCGCCGAAGCCAGCCCATTTATGTAAGGAACTGAACGTGCTTCGCTCGTAAGGAAAAAAAAACTCGAAAGGGGATCCAGCGACGCGGCGTAGAGAGAGAAGCGTGAGGTCTGCATCGATCCAACTCCGATGTGGTGCGCGGGATTGACGCAAGGCGACGCGCGAGCTGAGATCAAATCGGAGGCGCGGGATTCGGGTGCAGACTATGCACTCGAGCGCTTGCTGGGATCGGGCGGAGAGCCGCCTCATTCGGGTCCAGCCGAGGCTCCGTATCGCTCGATGGGATTCAGTGCAGCCGGTGATCTTCAGTGCTCGATGGGATCGATTGCATTCGATGGGGTCGAGCGCGCGAGGCGGGCGCGAGGGCCTCCTTGTGGGCGAGGCCATGGGGGCAGTAACCGGATAGCGAACCGTCTCTTGCTGATTCGGTCACCAAGAATGAGATTTATTACTGCATCTTTATTTATCTTAGTTTTTCTACTCCCAACTGAATACAGGTGCTCTGAGTTGGTGGATTTGATTTTGATTCTGCTGCGCTGGGTTCTCTCTTGTCGTTCCAATGGCGTCTACAGTTGGGCGGTAATATTTTTATTCATCCACTATGATTGGGTTCTTGAATCTTTGTTCTGTTTGGGGATTTAGGTATCTTAATGGACTATGTTGCCGAGGAACTGTTCTAGGAATATGAGGGAGATGTATATTGATGGCATCCCCTCTGTTTATCGTGTTGGACAGTACATACATGAATTATTCTCTAACTAAGATTAATTGTATTTCTCCTACTGCGTGTTGGCATCTAATATTTCCATGGCTCAAGTGCATACAACACAACTGAAAAGGATTGGGTGGGTGTGCATCTTTTGATGATCATCATTTATGCAGTTCTGCCGAAGCAGTCATCGTAGACAGTAATTTTTTTTAGACTGCTTCATGGCCTTAATGCTAGCACTCTCGCTGGAATGTAACTGGCTTGCTCTTGAATCCGAGAACATGGTGATGGAGGCGGACATGGGTGGTCAGCAACACCGCCAGACGGCGGTGGTGTAAGATGACTACTACCACTTATTCACATATTTTATCAAGATAATCTTCGACCAATGTCCCATCAAGATAATGCAGTTGCCCATGAACTTCTTGTGTTGCCGAGATGAACATCAGCCTTCGTCCAGGCCGAGGATTGCCCACCTTGTATTGTACCTCTTCTAGCTGAAGATGTAACTGATATTGGTATTAATAAAGAGGTTTTGTTGTAAAAAGAAAGTTTCAATACATACCCATTCAGTTCGTACTTCTTATCTGTGCTATCAATCCGTGTATAAATAAGCATATCTAATGGGTTCTATGTGTTACATTCATCACTTTACATATCTGGTAATTGATCATTTGTGTTCCAAAAAGAGGCAATTAGATGACCTAAGTTAAGTTCCCAGCTAGGGGTGGCCAGAAGATGCAAATCCAGATAACTGTACACTGCAATTGTTCTTTTTTTGCGGGGCACACTGCAATTAGTTGCTCCTTTGCTAATAGCACATCTTTAGCCTTAGTTAGAGAACAATTCATGTATGTACATGAACGTTTTCTGATTTAAGGAAATTCTCAAAGAATTAAATTAGTTGCTTTTAATCATATTTCAAATATGACGATAAAAGAAGATTGAAAAGAAAAAAACCTCTGTTTGTATTTAACTATTATATATCCTTGCCACTGTATATTTACAAAAAAAATGCTTAGACATATTATAAATATGCACATTCACAAACCTTATTATATGAGCAAAATAGACGGGCGCGGCAACGCGCGCCATCATGGTCTATAAGGAACGTACAGCTGAACGCAAACTGAACACCGCCATACATGTGTAACAATATGTGTTGCATGACACAGCAAGCCATGCACCTAACGTCTTTTTTTGTTTTCAATCTACACGCTACGTGCCTAAATGCAAGAGCAAAATTTATTTATTATTTCGTTTCTAAAAATGTTCCCAGCGCACTGAAAAAAGTTCATGAAAAGTAAACTTATTTTGGCGAGGGCATGAACAGTAAACTTTGTGCGCATGTATTTTTAAAATTCATGCAGTGTAAAAAATGTCCGTGCAGATTTATACAAATGCCCATAAGATTAAAAGGAAATTGTTCTTTACATTTAACAAATATAAACATAGTTTAAAAAAATCATCTCCTTCAAAATAAATGTTTCTTTGTGTATTTGAAAAAAATGTTTAACATATATTAAAAATGTTAAAAAACATGTGTTTGAAAAATGTTAGTTATGTATTTGGAAAATGTTAAACATATATATATATATATATATATATATATATATATATATATATATATATATATATATATATATATAAGGTTTCAGGCGTACACAGAAATGGACAACGTGTATGACAAACAGCAGACATCAAAACATGTATTTGAAAAAACTGATAATCATGTACTTGAAAAATGTTAAATGTGTGTAAAAATATGTTCATATGTATACGAAAAGTGTATTATGTGTATGAAAAAAATTAGGCCTCAAAACAAGTATTTAAAAATGTTAATCATGTATTTATGTTCTTGTTAAACGTGTATAAGGATAATGTTTCTGATGTATAAGAAAAATGTACAATGTGTACGTAAAATTTGGACATAAAAAAATGCATTTGAAAAAGAAATTTCAATCAAGTAAATGTTTAATGTGTATAAAAATAATGTCTCAGATATATAAGAAAAATGTAGTAATGTACAACATGTATAGGAAAAGTAGACATCAAAACATGCATTTCAGCAAAAATGTTAATCGTGTATTGAAAAACTAAAATGTGTATATCAATAATGTTACAGATGTATGCAAATAATGTACAACAAGTATAAAAGAGTAGACATCAAAATATGTGTTTAAAAAATGTTAATCAAGCATTTTATTTTTGTAAATATGCATAAAAATATATTCCTGATGCATATAAAAAAGCCAACTGGAATTTTCTAAAACCGAACAAAACATATAAAACACAAAAAAGAAGTTAAGATAAAAACCCAAAGAAAATGGATGAAAACAAAAACTCAAAAGAAAACCGTTGAAATCGACACAGAAAACCAAAAAAAATTGAAGCCAATTGCAAGTCGAGGTTGGACTTGCAACTGAGGCTGAAAAAAGGGACCAGGATTCATAGTGAGTCGAGGGTGGACTTATAACTAAGGCAAGAAAAGGGTCGGGCCCCGATCGAGTCGACCTGGAATTGGTACAAAAAAATCGGGCCTAGTTGTGAGTCAAGGGTGAACTTGCACCTGAGGCGAATAAAAAGTCGAGTCCGGTTGTGAGTTGGGGGTAAGTTGCGTGTTAGTGGTGGACTTGCAAGTTGACACGAAAAAAGTTGCACCCCCCCCCTCCCCCCAAATTATACATTGGGGGTAGACTTGCAACTAGGATAAAAAAGGGGTCCCCCTGGCGGTTATGTAGTGCCTGAAGGAAATATGCCCTAGAGGCAATAATAAAGTTATTATTTATTTCCTCATATCATGATAAATGTTTATTATTTATGCTAGAATTGTATTAACCGGAAACATGATACATGTGTGAATACATAGACAAACATATAGTCACTAGTATGCCTCTACTTGACTAGCTCATTAATCAAAGATGGTTATGTTTCCTAACCATTGACATGTGTTGTCATTTGATTAATGGGATCACATCATTAGGAGAATGAGGTGATTTACATGACCCATCCCGTTAGCTTAGCACTTGATCGTTTAGTATTCTGCTATTGCTTCCTTCATGACTTATACATGTTCCTGTAACTATGAGAATTGTGTAACTCCCGTTTACCGGAGGAACACTTTGGGTACTACCAAACGTCACAACGTAACTGGGTGATTATAAAGGAGTACTACAGGTGTCTCCGAAGGTACATGTTGAGTTAGCATAATTCGAGATTAGGTTTTGTCACTCCGATTGTCGGAGAGGTATCTCTGGGCCCTCTCGGCAATACTCATCACCTAAGCCTTGCAAGCATGTAACTAATGAGTTAGTTATAAGATGAAGTATTACAGAACGAGTAAAGAGACTTGTCGATAACGAGATTGAACTAGGTATTGGATACCGACGATCGAATCTCGGACAAGTAACATACCGATGACAAAGGGAACAACGTATGTTGTTATGCGGTTTGACCGATAAAGATCTTCGTAGAATATGTGGGAACCAATATGGGCATCCAGGTCCCTCTATTGGTTATTGACCAGAGATGTGTCTCAGTCATGTCTACATCGTTCTCGAACCGTAGGGTCCGCACGCTTAAGGTTTCGATGACAGTTATATTATGAGTTTATGTATTTTGATGTATCGAAGATTGTTCGGAGTCCCGGATATGATTACGGACATGACGAGGAGTCTCGAAATGGTCGAGACATAAAGATTGATATATTGGACGGATATATTTGGACACCGGAAAGGTTCCGGAGAAGTTTGGAGCCCCGGGAGGTTACCGGAAACCCCCGGGAGGTATATGGGCCTTATTGGGCCCATGTAGGAGGAAGAGAGAAGGAGCAAGGGAGGGGGGCGCCCCCCCCCCCCAAGCCCAATCCGAATTGGGGAGGGGGGCCGGCCCCCCCTTTCCTTTCTCCTTCCCCCTCTTCCTATTACTACTACTAGTACTACTTCCTAATACTAGTACTCTTTCCTTCCCCATCCAAATAAGATAAGGAAAAGAGAGGGAAACCTACTTGGAGTAGGTTTCCCCCTCCTCATGGCGCGCCCCCCTAGGGCCGGCCACCTCCTCCCTCCCTCCTTTATATACGGGGGTAGGGGGGCACCCTAGAACACACAAGTTGATCATTGATCGTTCCTTAGCCGTGTACGGTGCCCCCCTCCACGATATTACACCTCGGTCATATTGTAGCGGTGCTTAGGCGAAGCCCTGCAACAGGAGAACATCAAGATCGTCACCACGCCGTCATGCTGACGGAACTCCCCCTCGGCGCCTCTGCTAGATCGGAGATCGAGGGTGCGTCATCGAGCTGCACGCGTGTCAAGAACTCGGAGGTGCCGGAGTAACGGTACTTGGATCGGTTGAACCGGAGGACGTACGACTACTTCCTCTATGTTGCGTCAACGCTTCCGCTTCGGTCTACAAGGGTACGTAGACAACACTCTCCCCTCGTTGCTATATCATCACCATGATCTTGCGTGTGCGTAGGAATTTTTTTGAAATTACTACGTTCCCCAACAGTGCCAAGGTGGACTTGCAAATGAGACGAGAGAATGGGTCAGGCCCAGTTGTGTGTCGAGGATGGGCTTGCAACTGGGACAACAAGAATAGGTCGGGCCCAGTTTAGTATAAATGGTGGAGTTACAACTGGAGAAAAAAGAGGTGGGCCTAGTTGCGTGTTAGTGGTGGACTTGCAACTAGGACAAAAGCCCCCCCCCCCCAAAGTGGCATGTTGAGGGTGTACTTGTAACTGGGATAGAAAAAAGGGTCAGACACAGTTGTGTACTATGGGTGCATGTGCAACTAGGACAAAAAAGAGGGTCACCCCCTCCCGTCTCGAGTTGTGTGTCGAAGATGGACTTACAACTGGAAAAAATTGGTTGGGCCCCTAGTTGTGTATCGAGTGTGGACTTGCAACTTGGAAGAAAAAGGCGGGGCCCCCAATTGAACGTCGGGTATGTAGTTGGACCTGCAACAATGAAAAAAATAGTTTGGGCCCCAGTTGATGTTGAGGGTGAACTTGCAACTAGGTCAATAAAAAATGCCCCCTCCCCACAAAATGCATGTTGGGGGTGGAGTTGCAACTCAAAAAGGGTTGCCACCCTCCCCTCGGTTGTGTGTCTATGGTGGACTTGCAACTAGGACAAAAAAGCTGGGCTCCCCAATTGCATGTCGATGGTGGAGTTGATAAACTGGGTTCGTAAATGTTGTGTGCCATCATGGACATGCAATGTGTTGGTCAGGTTGGAGCGAGTTGCATGTCAACAATGGACATGCACGTGGGTTAGGTTGGGGCTAGTTGCATGTCGATTATGGACATACAACTGAGTCAGGTCACGAGTGCGTTGTGTGTCAATGGTGGACTTGCGACTAGGATAAAAAGAGACCGCCCCCTCGCCCGAGTCGCGTATTGAGGGTTGCACTACTAGGGAAAAGTTTATAGGTAGAGGCTTAATAGCAGTGCATGTCAGACGCACGCACTACTGCTAATTGCCAGTAGCGTGGGGACCTAAACGGCGCTACTGCTACATAGTTACCAGTAGCACGGGGTAGCAGATAGACACTGCTGCTGAGTGGACCCCGTAGCACCACCAGGGTATGCATAGTAGCAACGCGTTTGCCAAAAAACTCGCTACTGCTAAGTTTTAGCAGTAGCGCGGGTACACAGACCACCGCTGCAACTACTCTTGCCATGTGCCACCTGCTGAGCCCCACTTAGCAGCAGCGCGTCTGGTCCAACCGCGCTACTGCTAGTCCACTTAGAAGTAGCGCTTATGCTGAAGGAAATATGCCCTAGAGGCTATAATAAAGTTGTTATTTTATATTTCCTTATTCATGATAAATGTTTATTATTCATGTTAGAATTGTATTAAACGAAAACTTGATACATGTATGAATACATAGACAAAACACCGTGTCCCTAGTATGTCTCTACTAGATTAGCTCGTTGATCAAAGATGGTTAAGTTTCCTAGCCATGGACATTTGTTGTCATTTGATGAATGGAATCACATCATTAGGAGAATGATGTGATGGACAAGATCCATTCGTTAGCTTAGCATAATGATCGTTCTATTTTATTGCTACTACTTTCTTCGTGTCAAATATATATTCCTCCGACTATGAGATTATGCAACTCCTGGACACCGGAGGAATGCCTTGTGTGCTATCAAACGTCACAACGTAACTGGGTGATTATAAAGATGCTCTACAGGTATCTCCAAAGGTGTTTGTGGGGTTGGCATAGATCGAGATTAGGATTTGTCACTCCGAGTATCGGAGAGGTATCTCTGGGCCCTCTCAGTAATGCACATCATATGAAACCTTGCAAGCAATGTGACTAATGAGTTAGTTGCGGGATGATGCACTACGGAACGAGTAAAGAGACTTGCCGGTAACGAGATTGAACTAGGTATGAAGATACCGATGATCGAATCTCCGGCAAGTAACATACCGATGACAAAGGGAATAACGTATGTTGACATTGCGGTTCGACCGATAAAGATCTTCGTATAATATGTGGGAGCCACATTAGTGTTGGGGAACGTTGCAGAAAATATAAAAAATTCTATGGTTTCACCAAGATCCATCTATGAGTTCATCTAAGCAACGAGTGAAAGGGGAGATGCATCTACATACCACTTTGTAGATCGCGAGCGGAAGCGTTCAAAAGAACGGGGTTGAGGTAGTCGTTCTCGTCGTGATCCTATCATCGGAGATCCTAGCGCCGAACGAACGGCACCTCCGCGTTCAACACACGTACGGTCAGCGTGACGTCTCCTCCGTCTTGATCCAGCAAGGGGGAAGGAGAGGTTGATGATGATCCAGCAGCACGACGGCGTGGTGGTGGATGCAGCAGAACTCCGGCAGGGCTTTGCCAAGCTGCTGCGGGAGAAGGACGAGGTGTAGCAAGGGGGGAGGCGCCAAGACACAAGGGTGCGGCTGCCCTCCCCCCTGCCCTCCTTTATATAGGCCCCCAGGGGGGCACCGGCCCTGGGAGATCAATCTCCCAAGGGGGGTGGCGGCCAAGGGGGGTGGAGTGCCCCCCAAGGCAAGTGGTGCGCCCCCCCCCCCCCCCACCTAGGGTTTCCAACCCTAGGTGCAGGGGGGCCCAAGGGGGGCGCACCAGCCCACTAGGGGCTGGTTCCCCTCCCACTTCAGCCCATGGGGCCCTCCGGGATAGGTGGCCCCACCCGGTGGACCCCTGGGACCCTTCCGGTGGTCCCGGTACAATACCGGGTGACCCCAAAACTTTCCCGATGGCCGAAACAGCACTTCCTATATAGTTTTCTTTACCTCCGGACCATTCCAGAACTCCTCGTGACATCCGGGATCTCATCCGGGACTCCGAACAACATTCGGTTTGCTGCATACTCATATTCATACAACCCTAGCGTCACCAAACCTTAAGTGTGTAGACCCTACGGGTTCGGGAGACATGCAGACATGACCGAGACGGCTCTCCTGTCAATAACCAACAGCGGGATCTGGATACCCATGTTGGCTCCCACATACTCCTCGATGATCTCATCGGATGAACCACGATGTCGAGGGTTCAAGCAACCCCATATACTATTCCCTTTGTCAGACGGTATGTTACTTGCCCGAGACTCGATCATCGGTATCCCAATACCTCGTTCAGTCTCGTTACCGGCAAGTCACTTTACTCGTACCGTAATGCATGATCTCGTGACCAGACACTTGGTCACTTTGAGCTCATTATGATGATGCACTACCGAGTGGGCCCAGTGATACCTCTCCGTCATACGGAGTGACAAATCCATGTCTCGATCCGTGTCAACCCAACAGACACTCTCGGAGATACCTGTAGTGCACCTTTATAGTCACCCAGTTACGTTGTGACGTTTGGTACACCCAAAGCACTCCTACGGTATCCGGGAGTTACACGATCTCATGGTCTAAGGAAGAGATACTTGACATTGGAAAAGCTCTAGCAAAACGAACTACACGATCTTTGTGCTATGCTTAGGATTGGGTCTTGTCCATCACATCATTCTCCTAATGATGTGATCCCGTTGTCAACGACATCTAATGTCCATAGTCAGGAAACCATGACTATCTGTTGACCAACGAGCTAGTCAACTAGAGGCTTACTAGGGACGTATTATGGTCTATGTATTCACACGTGTATTACGATTTCCGGATAATACAATTATAGCATGAATAAAAGACAATTATCATGAACAAGGAAATATAATAATAATCCTTTTATTATTGCCTCTAGGGCATATTTCCAACAGTCTCCCACTTGCACTAGAGTCAATAATCTAGTTACATTGTGATGAATCGAACACCCATAGAGTTCTGGTGTTGATCATGTTTTGCTCGCGAGAGAGGTTTAGTCAATGGATCTGCGACATTCAGATCCGTATGTACTTTGCAAATATCTATGTCTCCATCTTGAACATTTTCACGGATGGAGTTGAAGCGATGCTTGATGTGCCTGGTCTTCTTGTGAAACCTGGGCTTCTTGGCAAGGGCAATAGCTCCAGTGTTGTCACAGAAGAGTTTGATCGGCCCCGACGCATTGGGTATGACTCCTAGGTCGGTGATGAACTCCTTCACCCAAATTGCTTCATGCGCTGCCTCCGAGGCTGCCATGTACTCCGCTTCACATGTAGATCCCGCCACGACGCTCTGCTTGCAGCTGCACCAGCTTACTGCTCCACCATTCAACATATACACGTATCCGGTTTGTGACTTAGAGTCATCCAGATCTGTGTCGAAGCTAGCATCGACGTAACCCTTTACGACGAGCTCTTCGTCACCTCCATAAACGAGAAACATGTCCTTTGTCCTTTTCAGGTACCTCAGGATATTCTTGACCGCTGTCCAGTGTTCCTTGCCGGGATTACTTTGCTACCTTCCTACCAAACTTACGGCAAGGTTTACATCAGGTCTGGTACACAGCATGACATACATAATAGATCATATGGCTGAGGCATAGGGGATGACGCTCATCTCTTATTTATCTTTTGCCGTGGTCGGGCATTGATCCGAGCTCAATCTCACACCTTGCAGTACAGGCAAGAACCCTTTCTTGGACTGATCCATTTTGAACTTCTTCAAAATCTTATCAAGGTATGTGCTTTGTGAAAGACCTATGAGGCGTCTCGATCTATCCCTATAGATCTTGATGCCTAATATGTAAGCAGCTTCTCCAAGGTCCTTCATTGAAAAACACTTATTCAAGTAGGCTTTAATGCTGTCCAAGAATTCTATATCATTTCCCATCAAAAGTATGTCATCTACATATAATATGAGAAATGCTACAGAGCTCCCACTCACTTTCTTGTAAACACGGGCTTCTCCATAAGTCTGCATAAACCCAAACGCTTTGATCATCTCATTAAAGCGAATGTTCCAACTCCGAGATGCTTGCACCAGCCCATAAATGGATCGCTAGAGCTTGCATACTTTGTTAGCATTCTTAGGATCAACAAAACCCTCCGGCTACATCATATACAGTTCTTCCTTAAGATGCCCGTTAAGGAATGCCGTTTTGACGTCCATCTGCCATATCTCATAATCATAGTATGCGGCAATTGCTAACATGATTCGGACGGACTTAAGCTTCGCTACAGGAGAGAAAGTCTCATCGTAGTCAATCCCTTGAACTTGCCGATAACCCTTAGCGACAAGTCGAGATTTATAGATGGTGACATTACCATCTGCGTCCGTCTTCTTCTTAAAGATCCATTTGTTTTCTATCGCTCGCCGATCATCGGGCAAGTCAATCAAAGTCCATAGTTTGTTTTCATACATGGATTCTATCTCGGATTTCATGGCTTCTAGCCATTTGTTGGAATCTGGGCCCGCCATCGCTTCTTCATAGTTCGAAGGTTCACCCTTGTCTAACAACATGATTTCCAGGACAGGGTTGCCATACCACTCTGGTGTGGAACGTGTCCTTGTGGACCTACGAAGTTCAGTAGCAACTTGATCAGAAGTACCTTGATCATCATCATTAATTTCCTCTCCAGTCGGTGTAGGCACCACAGGAACGTTTTCCTGAGCTGCACTACTTTCCGGTTCAAGAGGTAGTACTTCATCGAGTTCTACTTTCCTCCCACTTACTCCTTTCGAGAGAAACTCTTTTTCCAGAAAGGATCCGTTCTTGGCAACAAAGATCTTGCCCTCGGATCTTAAGTAGAAGGTATACCCAATAGTTTCCTTAGGGTATCCTATGAAGACGCATTTTTCCGACTTGGGTTCGAGCTTTTCAGGTTGAAGTTTCTTGACATAAGCATCGCATCCCCAAACTTTTAGAAACGACAGCTTAGGTTTCTTCCCAAACCATAATTCATACGGTGTCGTATCAACGGATTTAGACGGTGCCCTATTTAAAGTGAATGTAGTTGTCTCTAGAGTGTATCCCCAAAATGATAGCGGTAAATCGGTAAGAGACGTCATAGATCGCACCATATCCAATAGAGTGCGATTACGACGTTCGGACACACCGTTACGCTGAGGTGTTCCAGGCGGCGTGAGTTGTGAAACGATTCCACACTTTCTTAAGTGTGTACCAAATTCATGACTTAAATATTCTCCTCCACGATCCGATCGTAAGAATTTTATCTTTCAGTCACGTTGATTCTCTACTTCATTCTGAAATTCCTTGAACTTTTCAAAGGTCTCAGACTTGTGCTTCATCAAGTAGACATACCCATATCTACTCAAGTCATCAGTGAGAGTGAGAACATAACGATATCCTCCGCGAGCCTCAACGCTCATTGGACCGCACACATCGGTATGTATGATTTCCAACAAGTTGGTTGCTCGCTCCATTGTTCTGGAGAACGGAGTCTTGGTCATTTTGCCCATGAGGCATGGTTCGCATGTGTCAAATGATTCATAATCGAGAGACTCTAAAAGTCCATCAGCATGGAGCTTCTTCATGCGCTTGACACCAATGTGACCAAGGCGGCAGTGCCACAAGTATGTGGGACTATCGTTATCAACTTTACATCTTTTGGTATTCACGCTATGAATATGTGTAACATTACGTTCGAGATTCATTAAGAATAAACCATTGACCATCGGGGCATGACCATAAAACATATCTCTCATATAAATAGAACAACCATTATTCTCAGATTTAAATGAGTAGCCATCTCGTATCAAACGAGATCCAGATACAATGTTCATGCTCAAACTTGGCACTAAATAACAATTATTGAGGTTTAAAACTAATCCCGTAGGTAAATGTAGAGGTAGAGTGCCGACGGCGATCACATCGACCTTGGAACCATTCCCGACGCGCATCGTCACCTCGTCCTTCGCCAGTCTCCGCTTATTCCGCAGCTCCTGCTGTGAGTTACAAATGTGAGCAACGGCACTGCTATCAAATACCCAGGAGTTACTACGAGTACTGGTAAGGTACACATCAATTACATGTATATCAAATATACCTTTAGTGTTGCCGGCCTTCTTGTCCGCTAAGTATTTGGGGCAACTCCGCCTCCAGTGACCCTTCCCCTTGCAATAAAAGCACTCAGTCTCAGGCTTGGGTCCATTCTTTGACTTCTTCCCGGCAACTGGCTTACCGGGCACGGCAACATCTTTGTTCTCCTTCTTGAAGTTCTTCTTACCCTTGCCCTTCTTGAACTTAGTGGTCTTATTGACCATCGACACTTGATGTTCTTTCTTGATTTCAACCTCTGCTGACTTCAGCATTGAGAATACTTCAGGAATGGTCTTCACCATCCCCTGCATATTGTAGTTCAACACAAAGCTCTTGTAGCTCGGTGGGAGCGACTGAAGGATTCTGTCAATGACCGCCTCTTCCAGGAGGTTGATCTCCAACTGGGACAGGCGGTTGTGCAACCCAGACATTTTGAGTATGTGCTCACTGACAGAACTGTTTTCCTCCATCTTACAACTATAGAACTTGTCAGAGACTTCATATCTCTCGACCCGGGCATGAGCTTGGAAAACCATTTTCAGCTCCTCGAACATCTCATATGCTCCGTGCTTCTCAAAACGCTTTTGGAGCCCCGGTTCTAAGCTGTAAAGCATGCCGCACTGAACGAGGGAGTAATCATCAGCATGTGATTGCCAAGTGTTCATAATGTCTTGGTTCTCTGGGATGGGTGCTTCACCTGGCGGTGCATCTAGGACATAATCTTTCTTGGCTGCTATGAGGATGATCCTCAGGTTCCGGACCTAGTCCGAATAGTTGCTGCCATCATCTTTCAGCTTGGTTTTCTCTAGGAATGCGTTGAAGTTCATGTTGACATGAGCGTTGGCCATTTGATCTACAAGACATATTTTGCAAAAGCTTTAGACTAAGTTCATGATAATTAAGTTCATCTAATCAAATTATTTAATGAACTCCCACTCAGATTAGACATCCCTCTAGTCAACTAAGTGATACACGATCCGAGTCGACTAGGCCGTGTCCGATCATCACGTGAGACGGACTAGTCATCATCGGTGAACATCTCCATGTTGATCGTATCTTCCATACGACTCATGTTTGACCTTTCGGTCTCTGTGTTCCGAGGCCATGTCTGTACATGCTAGGCTCGTCAAGTTAACCCTAAGTGTTCTACATGTGTAAATCTGTCTTACACCCGTTGTATGTGAACGTAAGGATCTATCACACCCGATCATCACGTGGTGCTTCGAAACGACGAACTTTAGCAACGGTGCACAGTTAGGGGGAACACTTTCTTGAAATTATTATAAGGGATCATCTTATTTACTACCGCCTTTCTAAGTAAACAAGATGCATAAAACATAATAAACATCACATGCAATTATATAGTAGTGACATGATATGGCCAATATCATATAGCTCCTTCGATCTCCATCTTCGGGGCTCCATGATCATATTCGTCACTGGCATGACACCATGATCTCCATCATCATGATCTCCATCATTGTGTCTTCATGAAGTTGTCACACCAACGACTACTTCTACTTCTATGGCTAACACGTTTAGCAATAAAGTAAAGCAATTTACATGGCGTTCTTCAATGACACGCAGGTCATACAAAAATAAAGACAACTCCTATGGCTCCTGCCGGTTGTCATACTCATCGACATGCAAGTCGTGATTCCTATTACAAGAACATGATCTCATACATCACAATATATCATTCATCATTCATCATAACTTCTGGCCATATCACATCACATGACAATTGCTCCAAAAACAAGTTAGACGTCCTCTAATTGTTGTTGCATCTTTTACGTGGCTGCAATTGGGTTCTAGCAAGAACGTTTTCTTACCTAGGAATAACCACAATGTGATTTTGTCAACTTCTATTTACCCTTCATAAGGACCCTTTTCATCTAATCCGCTCCAACTAAAGTAGGAGAGACAGACACCCGCTAGCCACCTTATGCAACTAGGGCATGTCAGTCGGTGGAACCTGTCTCACGTAAGCGTACGTGTAAGGTCGGTCCGGGCCGCTTCATCCCACAATACCGCTGAAGCAAGAAAAGACTAGTAGCGGCAAGCAAGTTGACAAGATCTACGCCCACAACAAATTTGTGTTCTACTCGTGCAATAGAGAACTACGCATAGACCTAGCTCATGATGCCACTGTTGGGGAACGTTGCAGAAAATAATAAAGATTCTACGGTTTCACCAAGATCCATCTATGAGTTCATCTAAGCAACGAGTGAAAGGGGAGATGCATCTACATACCACTTTGTAGATCGCGAGCGGAAGCATTCAAACGAACGGGGTTGAGGTAGTCGTTCTCGTCGTGATCCTATCACCGGAGATCCTAGCGCCGAACGGACGACACCTCCGCGTTCAACACACGTATGGTCAGCGTGACGTCTCCTCCTTCTTGATCCAGCAAGGGGGAAGGAGAGGTTGATGATGATCCAGCAGCACGACAGCGTGGTGGTGGATGCAGCAGAACTCCGGCAGGGCTTCGCCAAGATGCTGCGGGAGAAGGACGAGGTGTAGCAAGGGGGAGGCGCCAAGACACAAGGGTGCGGCTGCCCTCCCCCCTGCCCTCCTTTATATAGGCCCCCAGGGGGAGCGCCGGCCCTGGGAGATCAATCTCCCAAGGGGGGCGGCGGCCAAGGGGGGTGGAGTGCCCCCCAAGGCAAGTGGTGCGCCCCCCCACCTAGGGTTTCCAACCCTAGGCGCAGGGGGGCCCAAGGGGGGCGCACCAGCCCACTAGGGCTGGTTCCCCTCCCACTTCAGCCCACGGGGCCCTCCGGGATAGGTGGCCCCACCCGGTGGACCCCTGGGACCCTTCCGGTGGTCCCGGTACAATACCGGGTGACCCCAAAACTTTCCCGATGGCCGAAACAGCACTTCCTATATAGTTTTCTTTACCTCCGGAACTCCTCGTGATGTCCGGGATCTCATCCGGGACTCCGAACAACATTCGGTTTGCTGCATACTCATATTCATACAACCCTAGCGTCACCGAACCTTAAGTGTGTAGACCCTACGGGTTCAGGAGACATGCAGACATGACCGAGACGGCTCTCCTGTCAATAACCAACAGCGGGATCTGGATACCCATGTTGGCTCCCACATACTCCTCGATGATCTCATCAGATGAACCACGATGTCGAGGGTTCAAGCAAACCCGTATACTATTCCCTTTGTGAGACGGTATGTTACTAGCCCGAGACTCGATCGTCGGTATCCCAATACCTCGTTCAGTCTCATTACCGGCAAGTCACTTTACTCGTACCGTAATGCATGATCTCGTGACCATACACTTGGTCACTTTGAGCTCATTATGATGATGCACTACCGAGTGGGCCCAGTGATACCTCTCCGTCATACGGAGTGACAAATCCTTGTCTCGATCCGTGTCAACCCAACAGACACTTTCGGAGATACCTGTAGTGAACCTTTATAGTCACCCAGTTACGTTGTGACATTTGGTACACCCAAAGCACTCCTACGGTATCCGGGAGTTACACGATCTCATGGTCTAAGGAAGAGATACTTGACATTGGAAAAGCTCTAGCAAAATGAACTACATGATCTTTGTGCTATGCTTAGGATTGGGTCTTGTCCATCACATCATTCTCCTAATGATGTGATCCTGTTGTCAACGACATCTAATGTCCATAGTCAGGAAACCATGACTATCTGTTGACCAACGAGCTAGTCAACTAGAGGCTTACTAGGGACGTATTATGGTCTATGTATTCACATGTGTATTACGATTTCGGGATAATACAATTATAGCATGAATAAAAGACAATTATCATGAACAAGGAAATATAATAATAATCCTTTTATTATTGCCTCTAGGGCATATTTCCAACAATTAGCATCCAGGTTCCGCTATTGGTTATTGATTGGAGAGGTGTCTCGGTCATGTATACATAGTTCTCGAACCCATAGGGTCCGCACGCTTAACGTTTGATGACGATATGTATTATATGAGTTATGTGTTTTGGTGACCGAATGTTGTTCGGAGTCCTGGATGAGATCACGGGCATGACGAGGAGTCTCGAAATGGTCGATAGGTAAATATTGATATATTGGAAGGTTATATTCGGACACCAGAATAGTTCCGGAGTGGTTTAGGTTTTTTTTTGGAGTACCGAGGGGTTACCGAACCCCCCCCCCCCCCCCCGGGGAAGTAATGGGCTTCATGGTACCTAAGAGGCAAGGCAAGGCAGGCCGTAGGAGGTGCCCCCCATGGGAGTTTGAATTGGACAAGGGGAAGGGGCGCGACCCCCCTTTCCTTCTCCCTCTCCCTCTCCCTCTAGTTCCCGCTTTCCCCCTCCGTTGGAAAGGAAGGGGGCCGACTAGGACTGGGAGTCCTAGTAGGACCCCCCCACTTGGCACGCCCCCTAGGGCCGGCCTCCTCCCCTCTCCTCCTTTCTATACGGGGGCAGGGGGCACCCCAAAGGACATCAATTGTCTTAGCCGTGTGCGGTTCCCCCCTCCACTGTTTACTCCTCCGGTCATATTGTCGAAGTGCTTAGGTGAAGCCCTGTCACGGATCACATCACCATCACCATCACCACGTTGTCATGCTGACGGAACTCATCTCCTTCGTACCTCTACTGGATCAAGAGTTCGAGGGACGTCATCAAGCTGAACGTGTGCAGAACTCGGAGGTGTCGTACGTTCGGTACTTGATCGGTTGATTCGAGAAGACGTTCGACTACATCAAACACGTTAAGTTAATGATTCCGCTTTCGGTCTACGAGGGTACGTGGACACACTCTCCCCCTCTCGTTGCTATGCATCTCCTAGATAGATCTTGTGTGAGCGTAGGAAATTTTTTGAAATTGCATGCTACGTTTGCCAACATATGTTGGGCATGCATTGCTACTAAGACGCAGCAGCCACCTTTCCCCATTCCCCCTCTTCCCAACAGATGTTTAGCAGTTGAGGGAGTCCTGGCCTAAGGGGTCCTCGGACGTCAAGGCCATTGGACATGGGCCGGACTAATGGGTCGTCAAGATACAAGGAAGACAACCACCACTCGTGTCCGGGTAGGACTCCCACATACGTGGATGGAAATTTTAGGTGTCCGGATATACTATTTCCTTTCTGTTAAACCGACTTTGTACAACCCTAAGCCCCTCCGGTATCTATATAAACTGGAGGGTTAGATCTAAGGCAGGATCATAACATTGATAGGCTAGCCAAGCTAGGGTTTAGCCACTACGATCTTGAGGTAGATCAACTCTTGTAACCCCTATACTCATCGAATATAATCAAGCAAGAGTAGGGTTTTACCTCCATTAAGAGGACCCGAACCTAGGTAAACACTATGTCCTTTTTTATCATTGTTACCATCGATCCTCAGACATACAGCTTGGGCCCCCCTAACCGAGATCTGCCGGTTTTGACACCGCATTGGTGCTCTCATTAAGAGCTCTGCTGTATCGTTAACAAAAGGATTGATGGCGTGCCTCTTCATCAACGATGATGCTGCGTGCAGGGAAACCTTTCTCCCCGGACAGGTCTTTGTGTTCGGCGGCTTCACGCTTCGTGCCAACTCGACCGACCGCCTCAAGCAGGTCGACAGTTACGACCCCAGCCACCAGATCAGGTTTGGAAACCTGTATCACATCACTAATAGCCTAGGAGATCTGGTCTTTGAGGGGTTCGCGGCTCCGGTTGCCGCCCCTTGCCCCCATGAAGGAAGCTCTTCAGATCCTCTCTTAGATCTCGTCCAGAGGTCGACACTCACACCCGCCTCGGCCGTAGATCTAGAGCGGGTAGTATCATCCGAGGATGGGGGGGGGGTCATCCCCGCCAGACTCTCTTCTACCATGGAACTTCCGATCGGAGACCCGGATGCGGGGAATTTTATGACCCACCCATCACCCACTTAATAGCCACTATCGAGGATTTAACCGACACGCTAGACTACTTGTTCGAAGACATCGATGGTATGGACGATGATGCCGACGCCAAATCAGACCGAGTCCCACCCATCACAGGGTGCTGGACAGCCACTTCAACCTATGATGTATACATGGTGGACACTCCTGACAAAAAGGACGACGAGGATAATCAGAACCCCGATTTGGACAAGCCCATTGATAAACCACCAAAGCACCAACGTCAGCGGTGCCGCTCATGATCACGTCGGGTGAAGGATAGTAACACCGGCACCAGAGATAATGAGACCCTAGATAGTGCCAAAGATCCCAAACACCCCGTCGAGCCCACATCCGAACATGATGAGAGGGAGGAGGGTCAGTATTGCCTCAAACACGCCGATCACGAAGATTCGGAAGACATCAATTATATTCGAGTCTCTGAAGAGGATGTTAGCCTCCGTGACGAAGATTTTATCATCCCAGAGGAACCCCTTGAGCAAGAATACTTCAAGCGACAGCTCATCGCTACAGCGTGAAGCCTGAAAAAGAAACAATAGCAGCTCAAAGCTGAACAGGATACGCTCAATGAAAGGTGGACCAAGGTCCTGGCCACCGAGGAGTATGGTCACGAGCGACCTACCAAAAGTTACCCCAAGCGCAAGCTACTGCCACAATTCAACGACGAAGCCCTTGAGTCAATACTGTCGAAATACAATCAGGCAGATCAACCAGACCGACCACCACGTGGACGGGATAAAGCGGCATATCAAGTCGAACACCATCCCGCACCCCCTCGTCGAAGAGGCATGGAGACATCAGCTGCGGATTACACATATGACTTGCAACGGGACCTGGCCAATAAAGTCGGCCATACCAGATCGATCTACGGATCAAGAGGCCGTGCTCCGGCACGAGATAACAGCTATGAAGTCCGACGTGATGAACATTACAGTATTTGGGATCAGAACCAAACTCAGATGTCATTCGGTCTCCGCCGTGATGTCGCATGATACAGGGGTGCCGCACACCCCCCATGTGCTTTACCGATTAGGTAATGCAACACCAGTTTTCAGAAGGGATTAAACTCGTGAACATCGAGCAGTATGATGGAACGACGGGTCCGGCCGTCTGGATTGAAGATTTTCTTCTCCGCATTCATATGGCTCATGGAGATGACCTCCATGCCATTAAATATCTTCCTCTAAAGCTGAATGGACCAGCACGGCACTGGCTGAATAGCCTCCCACAGAACTCCATTGGAACCTGGGAAGATTTGGAAGATGATTTTCGGGCCAACTTTCAGGGCACTTATGTCCGGCCACCGGATGCGGATGACTTGAGTCACATAATCCAGCAACCAGGCGAATGGCCTTGCAAGCTTTGGAATCGGTTCCTAATTAAAAAGAACCAAATCATACTGTTCGGACGTCGAAGTCTTAGCGGCCTTCAAACACAGTGTTCGGGACGAATGGCTCGCCCGACACCTCGGGCAGGAGAAGCCGAAGACCATGGCAGCCTTAGCTGCACTCATGACCCGTTTCTGTGCGGGTGAAGATAGCTGGTTGGCTCGTAGAAGCAACAGCCCGGGCGACCCCGACACTTCTGAGGCCAGGGATGGCAATGGTAAACCATGCCACAATAAAAACAAACGTCGGAGCAACAATGATGATGCAGATGATACGACAGTCAATGCCGGATTCAGTGGTTCTAAATCCGGTCAGGGGAAGAAACCTTTCAAAGGCAACAGGGACGGTCCATCCAGTTTGGACAAAATCCTTGAGAGGCCCTGTCAGATTCATGGCACACCCGATAAGCCTGCTAACCACACCAACAGGAACTATTGGATTTTCAAATAGGCCGGTAAGATAAATACCAAACACAAGGGAAAAGGACCACGAAGTGAGGACGATGATGAGCCCCGTCAGCCGAACACTGGGGGCCAAAAGCAGTTTCCCCCCATGTCACTCACATTCCCAAAAGGGAGCGCAAGCGCGCACTAAGGGACGTCTACACCGTAGAGCCTGTCGCCCCAAATTTCAACCCATGGTCAGCCTGCCCGATCACTTTTGATTGCAGGGATCACCCAACCAGTATCCGTCACGGCGGTTCGGCTGCCCTGGTACTCGATCCAATTATCGATGGATGCCATCTCATTAGAGTCCTTATGGACGGGGGCAACAGTCACAACTTGATTTATCAAGGCACTGTCCGCAAGATGGGCATTGACCCATCAAGAATCAAGCCTAGTAACACTACCTTTAAAGGTGTGATACCCAACATGGAGGCCTGTTGTACGGGCTCACTGACACTGGAGGTAGTATTCGGCTCCCCAGATAACTTTCGTAGTGAAGAACTAATCTTCGACATCGTTCCTTTCCGCAGTGGTTATCACGCACTGCTCGGACGAACTCTTTCGCCCACTTTAATGCAGTCCCGCACTATGATTATTTGAAGCTTAAGATGCCCGGACCTCACGGTGTTATTACAGTCAATGGAAATATGGAGCACTCCCTCCATACTGAAGAACACACCGCGACCCTTGCAGCCAAGGTGTATGGCGGCCTTATCAAGCTGAACAATTCGTCGAACATTAAAGCCAACAACATCTCTAAACGAGCCCGGCCCGCGCATCACTTCAATAACTCAACGGATCCACGTACATAACTACGCACTCAAAATACCTTGGGCAGCGCCGGAGGCACACTGCGGCAAAAAAGTTCATAGTACAGCTTGACCCTATTTGGACTGCATACATCTTTTTTTACTACAGGTTCATTAAGAGCCCTATTTGCTGTATGGTTGTATCAAGGATCTTTTCAAGGCTAGCGTTTCCCATCTTTACGGTCAACCATCAAATACTCCTATCAAAGGATTTGTTACTAAGGAGAAATGGCGCAGATGTGCGGCAGGGCATCACTGGAGTCTTCGAACCATTACTTTTAGGCCCTATGATAGACTTTCCCCTATGTAATTTTTTTAGGAATGTAACATGACCTTAATAAATCGGAGGGTTAGATCGAAGGCAGGATCATAACATTGATAGGCTAGCCAAGCTAGGGTTTAGCCACTACGATCTCGAGGTAGATCTACTCTTGTAACCCCTATACTCATCGAATATAATCATGCAGGAGTAGGGTTTTACCTCCATTAAGAGGGCCCGAACCTGGGTAAACACTGTGTCCCTTTTCATCATTGTTACCATCGATCCTCAGACATACAGCTTGGGTCCGCTACCCGAGATCTGCCAGTTTTGACACCGACAGCAGTAGCGTGTTTTGGTACACCCGCGTTACTGCTATTTTGGAATAACGATCGCCCGGGCGGGCCTCCCTCTCCTTCCTTCCCCAAACCCCCCTCTCTCCAATTCCCCCGATTCCCCACTCATGTCGCCACCGTTGTGCCCACGCCGTCGTCGACCTCGTGCCCCCGCCGTCATCGCTGACCCCTCCCAGCGTCGTTGTTGTTGGACCCCTCCCAGTGCTGTCATCGTTGCAGTCTCCCTCGAGCCTCCTCATCATCGCCATGGTCTCCCCCGAGCACCTCGTCATCTCCGCCTCACCTTCGAGCCCCTCCTTGGCGATGGACCCCCCCCCTCTCCGTCACCGTCTCCGTGGAACCCCCTTGTAAGTGCCCCGCCCCTCCTCTCTCCTTTTTCTCACTCTCTTCCTAGGTGATATATGAACCCTAGGTGACAATTAGGACATACATTGCTTGCATTAGGGTTCAATTAGGACATACATTTTTTCTCTAGGGTTTAATTAGGACACTTTTTGACAGTAGGAATCCTAGGTGTTACATATATAGTTTTTTTATCTGGCTAGGGTTGATGATGGATGATGATGTTAGGTGTTACATACATTTTTTCTGTCCTAATATGAAATTAGGTGTTAGATATATGAACCCTATATGAAATTAGATGTTACATATATGAACCCTATATGAAATTAGGTGTTACATACATTTATTTCTCTAGGGTTGATGATGGATGATAATGTGTAGGGTTTCTTGTTCATTATATAAAATTTGACAAGAGCTGAATTTATTATCAAATTTGACAAGTGCTAAATTTAGTTTCAAATATTGTGAAGAAAATGACTTCTTGCACTCCACTAGCTAGCTTGCATTTTTCTTCAAGTTCTATATTTTTCTTCCTGTTATATGCAAATTTGAAGTGGACATGTGATTTGGATATGTGATATTTGGAAAATGATGCTTATGTCCAGGGAAAATGATCCGAGTGGCCTATGTTTTACCGAAATGTCGATTCATTTTCGTTCCGATGAATTTCAAGCGCTCGATATGTCCACTTTTTAGCAAAGGTCATGCCGAAATTTCCTGTAAATTTCGGCATAACTTGTGCTAGAAAGTAGGACAAATCAAGTGCCCGGGAATTGCCGGGACGGGATTGAAACAGCATTCTGGCAAACCATATGCCTTTTTTATGTCATTATTCATTTTATTATAGTTTGAGAATTAAACGAGCAAACTTACCCGTACATAGGAAACATGTCGAACAACGAC
Source organism: Triticum aestivum (assembly GCF_018294505.1). Lineage (NCBI taxonomy): Eukaryota > Viridiplantae > Streptophyta > Magnoliopsida > Poales > Poaceae > Triticum > Triticum aestivum. The sequence goes on from NC_057813.1 coordinate 634,469,265, forward strand.
GAAGCATATCTAGCGAACAGGTACATAGATCCTTGATGACGAAGAAGTGCTATGCCGTGTACATAGGGAGGGTTCCAGGAGTGTACAACGAGTGGCCCGAGTGTCAGGCCCAAGTGGAGCGGTTCTCAGGTGGTAGCCATAAAGGGTTCGATAGCGGACAAGAAGCAGAAGCTAGTTACTTGAGGTTCACGCTAATGCGAGATAGAAATCAGAACCGCCGCTTCATGTATTGCATAATTCCGCTCTTACTCATAATGATAGCTCTTCTCTTCTATATCATTGTTTAGATGGATGACGATGTAGTTGCATGTATTCGAGACATGCCATAACTTGTATCGCTATTTTGAGATGATGTCGAGAGACATCATTTGTATTGGATGATGATTATGATGATGACATGATTTGATAAGACTATTTGTATGTGTATGATATGATTAGATTTTTATGTGTATGATATGATGAGACTATTGTGTGTATGACATGATATAGACTATTGAATAAAATTTGTACAAATACAAAGGGAATATGCTGCAGAAAAACAAATTCAGAAAATAATTACAGTAGCGCGGGGTATGCGCATAACAGCAGTGCACTCTAAATAGCAGTGCTGCAGCTTTTAGCAGTAGCGCGATTATACAAAACACGCTACTGCTACATATGGATAGCAGTAGCGCGGGAGAACCCGCGCTAGTGCTTAAACTTAACTGTAACGTCGTAGCAGTAGCGCGGGTACCCGCGCTACTGCTAGGCGTTTAACTCGCACTACCGCTAGGCTTTTCCCTAGTAGTGTTGGCTTGCAACTGGGGAAAAAATGGGATCGGTCATAGTTGCATAACAAGGATGTACTTGCAACTAGGACAGAAAATGAGGCGGGGCCATTTGCATGTTGGGGATGGACTTGTAACTGGGACAATATGAGTGGGCCCCTAGTTGTGCGTTGAAGATGTACTTGTAATTCTGACAAAAAAAGGTGGAACCCGCATGTTGGGGTTGGATAGTGAACTCGGAAAAAAAAAGGATCCACCACCAAAATTGCGTGTCGAGGGTGGACTTGAAACTACGAGAAAAAAATGTTTGATCCTAGATGCATGTCGGTGGTGGACTTGCAACTGGGACAAAAGGGCCGGACCCCCCCCCCCCCAGTTGTATGTCGGTGGTGGAGTTGCATGGGAGAGAATGGTTGGGGCCAAAAAAAAGTTGTGTGTCAAGGGTGTACTTGCAACTAGGACAACCCAAAGAAGGCATGCCCGTAGTTGCATGTCAGAGATGAAGTTGTAACAAGGACAAAAAGGGGCATACCCCCCACCCCCCAGTTGCTTGTCCAGAGGGCGCACTTACAACTAGAGCAAAAAATGGTCGGACCCGTTATGTATCTGGAGGTGGACTTGCAACTGCGACAAAAAGGAGACCCATGTTCATGTGCGGGGGTGGACTTGCACCTAGGACAAAAAAACATGAGGTGAAAATCACAAAAGTCACAAAATCAAGAAAAAACCCTAGATGACAAATAGGGAAAAGGGGACAAAGAGTCAGTCATTGCATCATCATTGCCTGCCATCTTCATCTCGACGACAAAGATCAACCCCCCCCCCCCCCCCCAATCGACTTCCTCCTTCTTGCTCGCCTCGGCTCTACTCCAAGATAAAGAGGAATGGGAGAGAGACGGTGACAAATGAAACCGAGGAGCCAACGATCAGCTCGACTCTTCAACTTATACAACACATGCTAAATAGAAATAAACAAACCAAAACGGCCTCGGATTGGGGCGAAAAAATGGGATAACAAAAGATGCACATGCGAACAAGCCGACAAGTGGACATCGAACGCATGGCGTGACACGGGACGCGCGCGACAAGACAACCCATGACCAAGATTTGCACAACATTTAGAATGAACAGATCGAACGGTCAGGAACTTAGATAAGACATTGTTAAATGTCATCTAGACGAGAATTAGTAAATCCGTTTGAAAAAACTCCAGGAATTTAAAACAAAGAAATAAAGAAGGAAAACAAAAAAAATGGAAAAGAGAAAATAAAAATAAAATAATTTGAATCTATAAAAGTTCAAGAATGTAAAACAAATAAACAATAATAATAATCATAATAGTAGTAGTAGTAGTAGTAACATTTTGCTGCATGGGAGAAAACACATGTATGAATGAATTGGTGACTACAAAAACTACATCGTGCTTTTCACCTATCAAAAACGTTTTGTCTCAACTCCTCCAGAACGCTAAAATCTCTCAAAACTACATACAAAGTTACACTGACAAAATAAACCTAAACTGCTGTATATGAAAAATGGAGCTACACTGCTGCTCGTAGTATTTATGTATAAAAAAAGATAAATCTACTTCATGCTCTCACATGCGCCCCCTCGCGTCGCCCCCGCGGGTGACCCGGGAGGAAACCCTAGCCGCCCCGCCTCTCGGCCTCCCCGCTTCTCCCCCTCCTCATCGCTGTCCGCAGCGCCGCCGGGCAAAGCCTGGCCGGCAGGGCGGCGGTGGGGCTTCTCCTCACCTCTTTCATCATGGATCGTGCGGGACAATGAGATCGGGAGGTGCGCCCGGCGAGCGCGGGGTCCGGCGACGCAACGGGCGGGTCTCCAGGCGGCGTCTTGCCTGGCGCGGTGGCGGCGGCCTGCTTGTGGCGAAGTGGTGGCTGCATTGGATTTGACCGGTGGTCGCGGGTGCCGCCGGATCTAGATCAGATCCATCTGAATCCTGTCTTTGAAATCCGTTGGCCGCCGCGGGGTGGTGGTGGTCGTAGCTGGCCACGTCGGATCGCTGGATTCGGCGTCTGGAGTTCTACGTTGGGTTCTTCTCGGTCCTCCTTCCTGGTGGGCTGAGCCCCATGGCTCTTTCATCTCTGCATGTTTCGGTTCATGGCTATTGACGGACCCGGAGCAGATGGAGGTTTGGTGGTATAGGATGGGACCGAAGGAAACTTTGGTCGGCTTATTCGACCCGACATTGGCAATGTCACTCCACGTTGTTATCCTCCCTGGAGGCGAAGCCGAGGTCTGTCCTATCCACCCCCGAATCCCTCCCAGACGAAAGTGTAAAATCTAGTCTAGATTGGGCGGCGGCGGCGGCCTGCGCGTCGGATTCTCCATGGAGGCGCCGTCTAGGGAGGACCTCGTATTCGGGGGAGAGATGTTGCGGGTGGTGGGGCTCCGTGTGGCTCCAGCAATGGCGACGGTGTGGTGGTTGCTAGGTGGTGCGGCATTGTATCTACCGCGTCGATGACGAGTTTTGGCGGCATGGTGCAGCGGGATATCATCGACGGACGCGGCTGGATGGTCGAGCGCAGGGCGGTGGTGCTGTCTGACGCCATGGTGGCGTCGACGGCGGGCTGGCAAGGTTTGCGTCAGTCCCTGCTATGGAGATGGATTGGTGGAAGATGGCAGTGGCGGGCTCGGTGAGTCGTTGGACCGGTGTGTGACCCAGTCCTGGTATGTGGCTAGGATTGGGCATCCGGCTTTAGATGTTAGGTTTCGGTGTAATGTCTGTTTGGTATTAGGCTCGAACATTTGGCACCCCTACATCAAGGGGATTAGAGTAGCGAAAGGTGTTGCTAAGATGATGGCTCCAGGCTTACTGATGTACTACTTTGTAAAATCTTTTTGAAAAATGCTCTCACATGCGCTGCAAACAAGTGTACGGGAAAATCGAACAGCAGGGCGTCTCTCTCTACTCAATCCCTTTTTTTGAAAAACAACTTGAAACTTTATTAATTAGAAATAATCGTTACATCGTCTATCAAGAGAGTTACAAGATCTTCCATGGGCTCCTCTATCCAATCCCTAGTCATGAAACTTTTTGCTAATCTAGCAAGCTCATGAGCTACTTTATTCGCTTTCCTGTTACAATGTTCAAAACTGGTTTGAGGAAAATCACAGGCCATAAAAAACAATCCTCAAAAATTGCAGCAGCCGCTCCCGCAGACTGTCCTCCGTTCTTCATTGTTTCGATGACCTCTATTATCAGAATTGATGATTAGACGATTGCAGCCTGTCTTTTGTGCCAACAGTAAACCAAATCTGAGTGCTACCGCCTCTGCTATCAGGGCATCCGCACAGTGCTGAATCCTCCAGTTACCACCTACTATGAAGTTTCCTTTTTCATCCCTGATAACAGCACCCGCTGTTCCTCTTAGCTGATCATGATCAAAAGAAGCATCCACGTTCAATTTAATGAAACCCCTAGGAGGTCTGCACCATCCTTCATTCTTTCTCTTTGCTTTAGGAGAGAGGCATTTACATAGTTCAATGTTATAGCCCGAATCCCCATCGCGGTTTGGGACGCTTCCTGAGACTTACCCTCGTGGACTAGTTTCCGTCTATTCCACCATAAATACCAAGCAGCTATAGCAATAAGTTCCCCCGCATTCCGGGAGCCCAAGATGGGTAGTTCATGATCAGGCATAAGGAGTAGGAATTCAAGGACTGCCTCTCCTGCACGATCAACGACGCAGGCTTTTTTTGCCACTTCATACAACCTCAAATGTTCCCACACATCTTTTGCCTTCTGACACAGAAATAATATATGTTTCGTGTCCTCTGGCCCGTCCAAACATGTTGGGCATATTGGTTGAATTTTTATATGTCTGTTGGCCAATGTAACACGACATGGCAGAGTTCCGTGAAGCGTCCGCCAAATAAAAAATTTAACCTTTGCCGGACAACCTAATTTCCAGATCTTACCCCAAATAGGATTGACCTTGCTTCTACCCATACCATTCGAGTATTCTAACTTCCTTCCATGTTGTTTATTCCATTCCTCCACATAAGCTGATCGTACAGTGAATAAACTGTTTGTTGTATAGCTCCAAGCAATAAAGTCCGACATATTATGCATGGGGATCGGGATAGCTGGGACTCTACGGGCATCAATTGGCCATAGAGTTTGTCTCACCAAATCTTCATCCCAGCCATTAGTGACTGGGTTAATAAGATCAGAAACTTTCGTCAAAAGATTCCCCCTTCTGGGTGTAATAATTTTCTTGTCTGCACAATTTTGGATCCATGCATCTCTCCATATGTCAATATTTTCTCCTGTTCCCACTCTCCATATATAGGCATTTTTTGAGAGAGTCCACTCCCGCCATAATGATTTGCCAAGTAAAGGAAGAGCCCTTCTTTAATACCGCGTTCATCAAATCACCTTCGGGGAAATACTTGGCTCTTAGGATTGTTGCACATAATGATTCAGGATTATCCACAAGACGCCATGCTTGCTTCGCTAATAACGCCAGGTTAAAGCAGTGTATATCACGGAAACCCATTCCTCCTTGTTCTTTTGGAACATACATCTTCCACCATGCCATCCAATGCATCCTTTTCTGATTGTCCTCGTCGCCCCACCAAAATTGCGACATCGCGTCTATGATTCCTTTGCAAATCTTTTTAGGAATTTTAAAGACGGACATTGCATATGTTGGGATAGCTTGAACAGCAGACTTAAGCAAAATTTCCTTTTCACCCGCCGATAACAACTTTTCTTTCCATCCACTAATCTTCATAATAATACGATCAATCAAGAACTGAAAACAATCGCTTTTGTCCATGCCCACATTGGCAGGTAATCCCAAATATTTATCATTAAGTGCCTCAGCCATAATATTTAGAATTGTACAGATTTGCGCTTTGTCCTCCACTTCTGTATTGGGACTAAAAAATATGCTGGATTTTTCGACACTCACCATCTGCCCCGAGACGGCATAGTAAGAGTTCAGAACCGCTCTAAGGGCCTCCGCATCCATTGCATTTGCTCACATGAGGATCAATGAATCACCCGCAAATAATAGATTGGAAACTGAGGGAGCTTCCCTACTAACCTTTATGCCGGAGATATTTCCTCTCTCCTCCGCATCTGCTAAAAGGGCGGTCAGGCCCTCCGTACATAACGGGAATAAGTAGGGTGAGAGGGGATCCCCTGCCTTAATCCTTTAGTGGGTTTGAAGCTATCGGTCTCCTCTGTATTAACCCGAATCCTGTACTCCATCGAGGACACACATTGCATAATCAAATTCACCCAGTTTTCCTTGAAACCCAGCTTCACCAAAATTGCTTTTAAAAAAGACCATTCCACTCGGTCATAAGCTTTGTGCATGTCCAACTTGATTGCACACAGCCCCTCATTCCCTGTTCTTTTCTGTTTTATTGTGTGGAAACACTCATATGCTACCAAAATATTATCTGTGATTAGTCTCCCAGGGACAAAAGCACTCTGAGTTGGGCTGATAATGTCTGACAAAATTAATTTCAGACGTGCTGCAATCATTTTTGAAATAACCTTATACACCACATTGCATAAACTAATAGGTCTAAATTGAGTAACCTTTTCTGGGGAGTTAACCTTTGGGATCATGACAACTGCAGTATCATTCCAGCCTGCCGGTATTGAACATGTATTCACCGCCTGTAATACTTCTTTTGTCAGGTCCTCTCCCAACATAGACCAAAATCTCTTATAAAAAATAGCGTGAAGACCATCTGGACCTGGCGCTTTTAAATCACCAATGTCAAATAAGGCTGTCTTAACTTCCTCTTCTGTATATGGGGCCATGAGGGCCCTATTCATTTCATATGTCCCTTAATCCCTTAATCTCTCTCAGAATGCACTGCCGGCTGTTATTTTCGTGCCCCACGCCCTCTCTTGTCTTTAAAATGACCGACGGGCCACGCCGCGCCTCCGCACCGACGGAGAAGAGAACGGCGTCCACTTCTTTCGCTCAACCGCCCGCGTGGCACGCCTCACATCAGCGCACATCAGCGCACGGCCGCCATGAACGTGGTGTCCGCCGGGCCAACATCATGGCATGCATCCGCCATGGACGAGCCGTCCGACAGGCCGCCGGCGACGAGCTTCTTCGGCGAGGTCATGAAAGAGAGGTCCTCGCTGCTGCGTGGTGCCGGTTGGCCGCCGCCGTCGAGGCCCTTGGGCGTGGCCGCCATAGACCCACGTACCTATTAGAGCGATGAAGGATGTACGTACGTACGTATGTGGGGTTCTGGAATCGGGAATCAGCTGTTGGGATTGAGATCAGACGTGAAGTGGGATTAGGGTGCTCTGAGATTGTCGGTGCCACATGTCGCTCATCCAATAGGGTCTCACAAGCTGGTCTATGAGACCCGGTCTCATACAATTTTTTTCCGTAAGACTTGGTACGTAGATGGATCACGGAGGGAAACGGAGGCGAAGGTGCGCGGGGAACGGCCAGCGTGTAGAGCCAGGAGGCCCATGGTGTGGACGGACGAGACGAGAGAGATGGGGGCTCAGGTCGCCGTCACACGGAGGACGAAGGGGCTGGAAGGGGATGGTAGGAGATAAGGTTTGCGAGGAGAGATAAGGTACGCGAGGTGAGCAGTGTGTGGGGGGGCGCCTGTCGTACGAAGAAGCCACACGTGAGAGATTGGATCGGTCAGGGTCACCCGAGTCCAGTCGTTTACCTGTAAATAAATGCCCATCCTGGGTCTGAATGCCTCGACAGCTTGCTCATGACCAATCACCCACTGTTCGCCATGGCAGCAGCTCAAAGCGAGAGCAACCACAGCGGCGTGCCGGAAGAAGGAGCGGAGGGCCTTGTTGCCGAGGCACGGGGGGCTTGGGTCCTGTACCAGGGCTGCTGGCTGAGACCCCCGGCCGCGCAGAGCGTCATGATCGTGCAAGAGCACTTCGAGGCTCGTCCCGACGACACCTTCCTCCTCACCTTCCCCAAGTGCGGCACCACCTGGCTCAAGGCCCTTGCCTTCACGGTGACGAACCGTTCCTGCCACGCCGTCACCGGCGACGGCCACCCGCTGCTCAGCCGCCACCCTCAGGACCTCGTGCCCTTTCTCGAGGCGCCCTACCGCCAGCTCCACCCTCTCGCGGATCTCGAGAAGCTCGCCTCCCCCAGGCTCCTCTCCACCCACATGCCGCTCACGCTGCTGCCTCCGTGCATGTCCAGCCTCGGTTGCCGAATTGTGTACCTGTGCCGCAATCCCAAGGATGTGTTCGTGTCGTTATGGCAGTTCATCAGCAAGGTAAATGCGGACTACACCATGGACAAAGCATTTGAGTTGTTTTCCGATGGTGTGTGCCCATATGGGCCAATCTGGGAACACAACCTTGGGTTCTGGAAGAAAAGCATAGCAGAGAGCGACAGAGTTCTTTTCTTGAAGTATGACGAGATGATGGCCGAACCCGTCAAGCACGTCCTGATGCTCGCCAAGTTCCTCTGTGTCCCCTTCACTGAGGAGGAGGTGAGCCGCGGAGTCGTGGAGGATGTTGTGCACCTGTGTAGCTTCGATAAGCTCAGGAGCGTACCTGTGAACTCATCAGGAGTCACTGATAGGATTGGCGGGGTGCCAATGGAGAACTCTTCCTACTTTAGGACCGGGAAGGTTGGCGACTGGGAAAACCACTTGACGGAAGAGATGGCAAAGAAGCTAGATGCCATTGTCGAGGAGAAACTGAGAGGATCAGGTCTCATGTTTTGACATATCGGTGTCATAGCTTCACCACACGTATGTTTGTGCAACCAAAATATGTGTGAAAGGCTATGTACTTTGATGTTTTGTTAACCTTTTGTTTTGTCACATTGACTCCCTTGCCTTTTGAGGTACGTACTTGGTATGTGCTCGTGCATCGCCATGGGGGCCAAATACTTTTTAGTACAAATAGTTTTATGTTATTTCTTAAACAGGCAAAACAGGTACGTGTCTGTGACTGATCTGCTTTATTGAGTTATTAAAGATAAGATATCGACTGATATTATTTGTGCATTGACCAGGAATTTGTTGCTATTTGTTGAGGTACCAAAGATGTCTAGCCGATATCAGGTTTACCATAAGAAACAAATTGCTAATGGCCCGTGAACTTATTGCTATATATCATAGATTGACCTGGTTTATTGGCTTACCAAATATTTGTTTGCTGAAAGCTAGAAGTGGATGGAAATCCGGGGAAAAAAAGATGGAGGGTGGAAGGTTGGACGAAGGGTGGTGCGGAGAAAGTGAAAGATGAAAACTTACATTCTTTTAAGTAGTTTGGTGGATAACTGTGTAAGGTTCCATGTTTTTATACCAAATATTTTTAGTTATTTTTTAAAATATGGCATCCCCATTTTCAGGTATAATTAACAATTTAATCATACAAAGTCTAAAAATATTTATTTAAATTTTAGTTTTTTGCAGGGTTATTTAGACATTTAGTTGGAGGCGCAATATTTTGTTACAACACTTGCATTGTAAATATGACCAAACCAAACGTGTCATATTACCTTGCAATTAGTTTATACCCTTTAATGTGTTGCTGTGCAGTTATATGTTTTGTGTAAAAATATTTTATCATTTAATTTAGTGTTTTATTAGTAATTTTTAAAATTTATCTTGAGAACCAATATTTTTGTCCTGAATATAGCAAACCAAAAACCTCTTCTACTCTACAAATGAATTTAAAATGCTTAACTAATTTTAATGCATATATATGTTTTATCCATAGCATAATTAAAATCTACAAAACTTATCAATGTGTACAAATTTAAAAAATAACACTAACATAGATTTTAGAGCATAATGCAACACAAAATAAATGAAAAAGTAAACAAGGTGCAAACCAATAGTTTGTTCTTTAATCCCCTCCCCAACCTCAACTTTTTTTATCAGTTGCATGCTGGAACCATAAATATCCCTAAACTGGGAGAGTTGCTTGTGTTGGGTTCAAAGTTTCGCCCTACCAGTTATGTCTTGATGACATGTGGTGCTAATTTTTTAAGTTCACTTATTGCCTTTTTTTGTCAGGTCCAACTTTCTCTTCTTCCTATCTCTATCATATGGGCATGGGACAAATGCGAGCAGACATGGCTAAAGATGGACAAATGGGCCCACTGCGAGAGTCTCGATATGCCAATGGAACTAGGTTTGTTCCTATTTTGGTGTGGCAGCTATATCGCTTCACGTGAGATGGTAGCGTCACTCGCTTGAAGCACCCCGTAGCGCGCACGCGTATAGGCCGACCAAGTAGGATGTTTCTCTGTCGGTCGGTCCTTCAGTCTGCCCGCTGATCCGTTTGTTCGTTTTTTTTTTCCTTTTTTTCTCTTTGGATTTTTTCATTTCTTCTCTAGTTTTCCTTGTTATACTTTGTTCTTCTGTTTTCTTTTGTTTCTTTCGTGGTTTTCAGTGGTTTTTTATTTTCTTTCTTATTGTCTTCTTTATTTCATAGGTTTCTTTGTTTCTTTCTTGTTTTTCATCGGTTTTGTTTCTTTCTTTCAAGGTTTTCACTTTTTCTTCATTCTTTTGCATTCGTATTCATTTGTTTCTTTTTCTTTGGTTTCCTTTGTTTCTTTTCTGTTTTTTATTATTTTCACTGTTTATTTTCTTTTTTTGGTTTCATTCTACATGTTTGAAACACCAGGAACATTTTTTGTACACCCGCTTAACAATTTTTTAATACATGATTAACATTTTTAAACATACGACCTCTTTTCCTAAACATAAGATCTTTTAGAGATTCCAATACGGACAACATATAGGGAAAAATGAGTGAATCGACACTCTAAAATATGTCTACATACATTTGTCTGTAGTCCATATTGAAATATCTTAAAAGGCATATATTTAGAAACGCAGGGAGTATTTTTATGATGTTAACCTTTTCGGTGATACATTGTAAATTTTTTGTATACTTCTGAAACATTTTATATACACATGCTTGACATTTTTTAAGTACATGATTAATATTTTTCATATACACCTTATAATTATTTAAACATTTTATATACACATTTTAAAATTTTGTATAAATCAGCAACATTTTTTATATATGTTTCATTTTTTAATATACATGGTAGACATTTTCTAAACATATTTAAGTTCCTATGTCTACTTTTTTCTATACACAATTGTAAAATAATTTAATGAACATTAGCAATATTTGTTTATACATGTTGAATTTTTTTTAAATACATCATTAACATATTTTATATATACATTTCGACGTCCAATTTTTCACATACGCAATATGCACTTTTTGTGTGTATAAGGAAAAATTTATATACATGTTTCACATTTTTAAATACATGATTTTTTTCATATACATGTTTTGATGTCACCTTTTCCATACACAATGTATATTGTTTTGTGTATATCAAAAACATTTTTTGTGTAAAATTTAAAATTTTCTAAATGCACAATAAACATATTTCAATTATGTATGTAAAGTTATTGATATATGGATATATTTAGAATATTTAGAAAGATAAGTAAAATTAAAATAATAAAACAAAACTGTGAAAAAAGGAAAAATAAATAGCGCTGAAGGCCTCTGTTCCCTGCAGGGCTGGCCCATTCTGGTAGCTTTTACACGAGGCTGCGCTCTATCTCGGGTGCTTCCCCAAGGGTGTGATTAGGGGTGGCTGAGAGTGCGCCCCCTGGATTTTATTTATTTTTATTTTTTTCGCACGCATTTTGAACTTTTTAGGTGGTTTTTCCTGGGTTTTTTGGTTTTCATTTTTCCATAGGTCCATCTTAGCTTTTGAAAGAACAAAATCAAAATTTATTTTGCGCACAAAATGTGTTATTTATTTTGCTTCTAGGAGAGACACGGATTTGCTTGCGCGAGAGGCACGGTCGTGCCTCTCGGAAACGTAAAAGATGAGTTTTTATTTCCGTGAGAAAATGGAAAAAAATGTGTTTTTTTTTTCTTTCTTTTTCTTTCATAAGAGGCACGTATTTGCTTCCACGAGAGGCACAACCGTGCCTCTTGAAAATGAAAAAAAATAAGTTTTTCCTTTCGCAAGAGGCACGACTGTGCCTCTCGGAAACAAAAAAGAATATAATTTTTTCCTTCGGTGTGAGGCACGGGTTTGCTTCCGCTAGAGGCACGATCTTGCTTCTGCAAAAGTCACGTCAATGTTTCACTTGTCGCAACTTGGTATGTGGGAGTGATCTTTGGAAAAAGTGCTTGTTAATTAGTGATTTCGTTTTCCAATTTGATGCATTCTGCACCAAGTACCTGATCGTTCGCACAAACTCGATCAAGCTAGCGATCGAACTGGGTCGGGCTATTTAGAAGCGGCGAGTACATAGCATTGTTTTCAGAACATTCTGGAAGGTTCCAGCCCTGGTTTTTTAGTTTTCGGGAACATTCTAGAAGGTTCCTGAACCTTTTTAACTTGTTTTTCAATTTCTTATGATTTTTTATTATTTATTTTTTGTTTCTTTTTTTCATTTTGTTCCTTTTCTTTTCTTTATATTTTAGTTCAAAACTCTCATAACCGTATAGGAAAATGGGGATTCCAATACTTCTATATAAAAAATTGGTTGCTAATTTCTAAAAGTGGTCATGTTTCCCTAAAAAAATGGGAGTAAAAAATTGTTTCGGTTTCCCAAAATTGTTCAATTATTTTAAAAACTGTTTGTGTTTTAAATATTGTCCATAAGTTTCAAAACATGTTATTCTTTAAATAATTATTGTAAATTTCAAAAAAAATTGTTTGTATTTTCAAATTTTGTTCTATTGTTTTGAAAAAAGTTCCAGTTTGCAAAAAATATCCGCATTCCAAGTTTTGATTATTTTAAAAAAAATAGTCCATCTTAAAAAAAATATTGTTTTGAAATTTTCTTTCAGAGTTTCATAAGATGTTCGTGCTCCATTTTCTTGGGAATTTCTAAAAATGCTCCTGTTTTTTCGTAAAAGTTCTCGTTTTTAAGAAGAATTGAGAGTTTCAGAAAAAAATTGTGTTTCGGAAAATTGGTCATTATTTTCAAAAACAAATCCCATTTCTTGAAAATGTCTGAACTTTTAGAAAAAATATTCACAATTTTGAGAAGTGGTCGTGTTTCGTAAAACATTCTGGTTTTTTCAACAACAAAAAATGTGTTTGAAATTTCAAAAATGTGCGGATCTCGCTAGTTTTGGTTCTTATGGGTTTCGCACAGTGCTATATCCAGGAACGCATGCTAGCACAACTGATAATAGCACATCTTTTGTAACGTGAGATCTTGGGTTCGATCCCTCAACTGAGCGCGACTTTTTTTTAGGTCTCTAGGCAGATCTCGGGTGCTGCTAGCCGCGTCGCCTAGGTCCCTCGCGGTAATTTGTAGGGCGTGCCCTAGTTGAGGTTATTCGAGCCATTTCTTTTGTTTCTCTTATTTTATTTTATTTTCTTCATTCTTTTTTGCATTTTGTTTCTTCCTTTTTTGTTTTCTTGCATTTTTCCTTGTTTTTTTCTTTTTCTATTGTCTTCTCCATTTGTTGTTTTTCTTAAAAAAATCCATTTTCACTTTACAATTCCGTATGTGTGAAAAACATTTTTTTAATAAGTGTTCAACATTGTCTGAACGCTTGTTCAACATTTTTCAAATAGTTGTTCAATATTTTAATACTTATTTCAACATTTTTTAAATACTTGTTTAACATTTTTCAAATTCCCGTTCAACATTTTTCAATACTTATTCAATATTTTTCAAATACTTGTTCCATATTTTTACTACTTAGAGCCCATTCGGAACTCATCTGGCTTCTCCAAATCTGTGCTTGTCCTGCTCTGCGCGAGGAGCCAGCCCGAACGCTGCAGCTCCAGGAAGCTAGCTCCGCGGAGACGATCCCTCTCCAATGTAAAATCGCGGAGCAGCAGAAGTGCAGCTCCCAGAAACAACGAAGTAGAAGTTTGACAAAATTACATCAGTATTGCCACCGCCAAGTGAATGACGGTTCGCTCAATTAGAAAGACAAGTCGAACGATGCCTCTCCCCGCGTTCTCCCAGCCAAACCACGCCGTGGGCTGTTGCCGTTTTCAAAGAAATGGGCCTTAAGCCCACCACATGCAGCCCATCTTCACTTCCACGGATCTGAGAAGAATTTTCCGCAGCCGAACACACCTAGCTCCACGAGAGAAGCTGGCAGTGAGTACGAGAAGCTGGAATCATTGATTTGGAGAAGCCAGAGGAGTTCTGAACGGGGCCTTATTCAACATTTTCAAATAATTGTTCAATGTTTTCCAAATATTTGTTGAACATTTTGTAATACTTATTCAACCATTTTCGAGTACTTGTTCAACATTTTTAATACTTATCCAATATTTTCAAATAATTATTCATCATTTTTCAAATACTCCTTCAACATTTTTTAAATGTGTGATATATATATATATATATATATATATATATAATATTTTAACATATAATTTAAGTACAAAAGTAAAGCAAACAATAAGAACAGAAAACAGAAAAAAAAACAGATCGCGGCCGCCCGCGCAGCAGGGCTGGCCCATCTGGGGCTCCTTCCAGCACGAGGGTTCGTTCGCCCTCGTCCCGCATAACGTGAGCAATAGGGGCGCCCCTATTTTTGGGAGTCTATATGACGCATTAGCACGTGCTTCATGGACGATAATCTGTAGCCGATTTATGCACGACACATGTTAACAGCCACCCATCAATTTGGATCGATGGGGTTATAGCCATAGATTACAGCTTCGTCTACAAATCGTCCACCAAAGTATCGTGTGCATAGTGATTTTGGATTTTTTTATGCGCGTAATCTAGCGACTCAATGATAATGTAGTGAACCTGTAGGACATTGTTTTTTTGTGGGGTGGGGGGTTGCGTCCAACGTCCCACTCATCATCATTTTTTCTCGGTTTTTCATGCCTTCTAGATTTCAGCAAACCAATCTTTCGTAACCAGTAAACCAGATCTTATCTACGATATATAGAAATAAATTTATGATTCATAAATAAATTGTTTCTTATATGTCAGACATTTTTTGGTAACTCAATAAATGGCAATAAATTCTTTGTCCATAGACAAATCTCTACCTAATAATAAATCGCGGTGGGTTACCGTCGTCCGTCACCCCTATTTGCAAAAAAGTTCCTACAGTTTGTTGAAATCAACCCGCAGTCCATTTATTAAGTCATAACGAACCGTTTTTTTTAACATTTTAGAAAATCCCCTGAGATTTCAGGTAATCAACCCGCCGTCCATATTTAAGTCATACGAATCGTTTTTTGTATTTTAACAGAAAACCCCCTAACCTTTCGGTTAATCAATCTACGGTTTATCTAAAACAAAATTATCCATATCTTTTAAACCGTAACTCCGATTTTAACATATTATATATAAAATTTGATTAGAAAAATGTGTAGAATCTAAATATGCTGTTACTTTTAGCTGTTAAATATTTCTAAACTATTAAGTTGGGTGCAAACTTAATCTATAGTGCACGGTCCGTTTTTCTTTCGCACCGGCGACGATCCAAATTGCAAATAAACACACATTAAAACCAGATTGAGTGGGAAAAAACATTGATAACCACGCATACACAACTCTGAAAAACCTCGCGGGAAGAAACAACACTTTTCTCATCTTATTCTGAGCGATTGTGTGCGTGCGAGCGCGCGCGTGTGTGTGAGAGAGAGAGACGCCTTAGGACTGACCACATTCAAATGCATTTTCGTTGTGTGAGCAGTGAGACCACCGTCGGGAACACAAATGTGATGCCATTTTAAATAAAGAACGTCTACCTATCAGGGTCTCGAGTCGTGGTCATTGGGTTAAGAGCGTGTATTTTTTCTGTCCCGTTGCAACGCACATGCTCTTTTGCTAGTAAATATCAATCAAACTCGGTTAATAAAACAAAAAACAATTACGGAACGTACCTATTTTGCCAGTTTAATAAATGACCAAAAAATGTCGCTTTATATAACCAAATATCATTTTATTTTGTCTATTTGCTTTGCATCAAGATTTATCTTGTATGGTCCTCTCATTGTGCTAAAAAATATTTGGTTCCCGTGGCAACACGTGGGCACATATACCTACTATTATCATAAAGGAAAACCCTTCATGCCTCAGTGAAGAGAAGATCTCACGGAAAATCTGTAGTTCTCTCTAGAAGCCTAGTAGAGGGGCAACAACGGGGCCCAGTCCACGAACACAGATGTGGGAGGCCACCATCCAACGCTGCCGCATACAACCGGCCAACAATTTGAACTTACCGAATTGTTCAAACACGGCCGGATTTCAATGTTTACATTTTTGATATATTTTAACTAAAAAGGTAAAACTATGTGCACGTACGGTTGTGAGGAGCTCCACTCCCACGACACAGAAAGACTACACTAGTCTTCAACCAGTCGTGGTGGATCCCTTTCGTCTTCCTCCTGTCTGGCAGCCCGCTCACCGGACTGCCGGGAGCCCTGGAGGTATATGCTTTAGCGCAAAGGGTGGCTAGCTTCCCCACTGCTCATCTGAGTCGAACCATCGGCTAATGATTTAGTCGGAGGGGAAGGGGCCGGGGGTGCCTCCGCTTCTGTGGATCCCAGCTGGGGGTCGACGATGGTCTGCGCTGAAGAACTGGGCAAGTCACTGGCTATGCAAGCCGGTGACGCGCCGACGGTGGCCTTCCTGGGACCCATGCGGCGGCAGGAATCCCGTGTTCTACTTTCCCTCGATGTTGGCGGCGGGCACGGACGCGCTGGCCACCGACTCATCGATCATCATGCAGCCGGTTTCCTTCTTTGCTGACAGGGCGCGGTTACACGCACGTTGTGGCGGATGGCGCGGTCGCAGGCACAGGAGGCGTGGTATGACGTGGCGTCGTCCACGACAATGATGATGCCTGTGCCACCGTGCTCCCGCCCGTGCTGGCCTGGAGCAACTCGCCACTCCTCCCCGAGCTGGCTTGGAGCAGCGAGTTGCTGAACCACGCACCAGCCTGGGGCAACAACTTGCTCCTTCGGGCCAGGCGGGGGAGGTGCAGTAGCGAGCTACCTCGCTTGTATCCGACCGTCTCGATTGGTCACCCAGTCGGTTCTTATGCCGGAGGACTGCTTGTCGAATGCTACTAAAAGGGTGGAGAAAATGATGAAGGAGGAGATGGGGAGCAGCAAAGTGGTGCGATTCTTTCTCGGCGCCTGGCCTTGTTTAAATAGAGGGAGGATGAGAGGAGCTTTCCCGGTGTTGCGTCTAATGTTGGCCCGCTCGTGAACGAATGTGTGGCCAGAGTAGGTTTCTCAGCTTCCACGCGGGTTTAATAAAGGCATTTGAATGCGGCGATGAGGCATGTTCAAACGGGTGTGAAGCGGGTGACGCCCTCGGCCAGTGCGCCACTTCAATGGTGGAGGTAGTGAGAGGTCGGGTCCGCTCAGAGCCGTCTTCAATGTGGAGCGGCTTTCTCTATAGCAGCATGAATGCGGACAGCTGACGCCAGGAAGGAAGCGCGCACAGGAGGGAGGAGGGGGGTTTGGGTGGGCCAGGGCAGCCAGAAGCGGACGTGGGAGCAGTCCGAACTCCAGCAAATCCCCCCCCTCCCTGAGGCGACGCCATCTTCAAAGAAGAGGGTGTACAAGGGGAGGTCCGATCTTCATGGCGTAGGATCGATAAAGGGTGGGGATAACTAGCTGCAAGCAACCAGAAATGGAAAATATGAGATTATGACCCGGTGAGGAGGATGCTCACCGAAGCTTGCAATCCGAACATTCACCGATCCACAACCCACAAAACTACCCCACACAATCATGCTCAAGTCGTGGAGCACAGGATAGGTGCAATCCACAAGGGAAATCACGAAGTCTAACCCACACAACACGATCTAGTCATGGAGCACGAATTAGGAGCAATTTCTCAAGGAATGATGAAAATATGGGTAACAAGAGCTCTCCAATCTCAGGTTGAGTTTATGTCTTTGGTCTTTGATAGAAATGGCAAAAGTCCCCAATGAAGGGAAGAGCTAGCCTATTTATAATCGGGACAACCTCCCTGGATAGGTGTGAAAGAGACTAGCTTTGGTTTGATTAAATGGCTTAGAGACTTAATGAGGTAGGTTCTGAAAAACTCTCGTTGGAGGTGGTTGGCAGTTCCCGACTACACATTGTTCACTGGAGTCAAATAATGTTTCGTTCAGCAGCAAACTCAATTTTTGGGAACCTTTCGCGAGTTGGGACATCCAAACTCGTGCAAAACATTGTTTCGTCAAAATCGGAACAATGTTTCTTCAGCAGACAACTCATTTTTTCATGAATTCCTAACGTTGTTTCTTCGCCATAAAACATTGTTTTGCATGGACTGAAATGTGGTTGGCCTTCTTCTATATCACACCTGAGTTCAACCAACAACAAAGGAGGTGAGGGCGCAACCATGTTTTCAAGGTCAAATTATAGACTTAAGTTAGCGTTCACCTGATCATGTATTAGTATTGCACGACTTCTTGTGATTGGACAGTTGATGATTGGTGGTGTGGTGTCCATGGTTGGGATGTCCTCATTATCCTCCCCCTCTTGAGAAGGAGTCGTCCTCGACTCTAAAGGCCCAAAGTATGGGGAAAGATCAGAGACATTGGAGGTTTGGATAACACCATATTCTTCTGGAAGATCGGTCTTATAAGCATTGTCGTTGATCCTCTCGAGCACCGCAAATGGTCCATCACCGCGTGGTTGCAACTTGCACTTGCATTGCTCAGGAAAATGGTCCTTCTGAAGGTGTACCCATACCAAATCGCCTTGCTCGAACACCAGCTTCTTCCTGGTCTTATTTACCCGCTTCGTATATTGTTCAGTCATTTCTCAATGTCCTCATTTGCCTGGGCATGAAGTTTCTTGATGAAATCAACATGCTTACTTGCATCAAGGCTGGCTCGTTCCTGCAGTGGCAAAGGCAAAAGATCGATGGGAGCAATAGGTTTGAATCCATAAACAAGTTCAAATGGGCAAAATTTAGTGGTCGAATGTACCGCCCTGTTATACGCGAACTCCACATGAGGTAGGCACTCTTCCCACATCTTCAAATTCTTCTTGACGGCTGCTCGTAGCATCATGGGCAAGGTTCGCTTGACAAATTCAGTCCGTCCATCAGTTTGTGGGTGGCATGTCGTGGAAAATAGGAGCTTGGTGCCATGTTTTCCCCACAAGGTCTTCCAAAAGTAGCTCAGCAATTTGGTGCCACAGTCTGACACAATGGTGTGTGGTACTACATGTAGTCGCACAACTTCCCTGAAAAACAGATCAGCAATGTGTGAAGCATCATCACTCTTATGACATGGGATAAAATGTGTCATTTTGCTAAAATGATCAACTACCACAAACACCGAGTCACTCCCCCTCTTAGTCCGTGGTAAACCAAGAACAAAATCCATAGAAATATCTTCCCACAGAGTATTCATAATAGATAGAGGAGTATATAAACCATGAGGGTTCAAGAGGGACTTAGCTTTGTGACAAATCTCGCATCTCATCACGTAGCGTTCCATGTCACGTCTCATTCACGGCCAAAAGAAGTGATCAACGAGCACACTTCCAATTTTCTTGGCTCCAAAATGTCCCATGAGACCACCAGCGTGAGCCTCCTGCAAGAGCAAAAAACGAACAGAACAATCTAGGATGCACAATTCATTAGCTCGAAATAGAAATCCATCATGCAAGAGAAATTTCTCCCGTCCCTTTCACTTCGTACACTTTGAAAATGGTTCAGGAAAGTATGAGTTGTTAGCATACAATTCTTTGATGCTTTCTAAACCAAGGATTTTCACATCATGTTGGGAAAGTAAAATGTGACGCCTAGACAATGCGTCGGCAACAACGTTATCCTTCCCTTTCTTGTACTTGACAATATAAGGAAAAGATTCTATGAACTCACTCCATTTTGCATGTCTATGGTTCAGTTTGAGTTGGCCCTTTAGATGTTTTGAAGATTCATGGTTAGAATGTATTACAAACTCTTTGGGCGACAAGTAATGCTGCCATGTTTCCAAATATCGAACAAGTGCATACAATTCTTTATCATAGACGGAATAATTAAGAGTTGGACCATTAAGCTTCTCACTAAACTAGGCGATGGGTTTACCTTCTTGCATTAGACTCCACCAATGCCAATACCAATTGCATCACATTCAATCTCAAATGTCTTACCAAAATCAGAAAGTGAAAGCAATGGGGCTGATGTCAGTCTCATATTCAGTTCTTGGAAGGACTTGTCTTGGGCATCACCCTAATGGAATGGAGTGTCTTTCTTCGCTAACCCATTCATGGGTGCAGCAATGGTGTTGAATCCTTCATGAACCAGCGGTAGAAACCTGCAAGCCCGAGGAAGCTACATACTTGGCTCACATTTTGTGGAGGCATCCACTCACGAATAGCCTTGATCTTCTCTTCATCGACCTCCACACCTTTTGCTGAAATAGCAAAGCCAAGAAACACAACCTTCTTTGTGCAAAATGTGCACTTTTCCACGTTAACATACAACTTTTCCTTCCATAGGACAGCAAGCACACACTTTATATGTTCAACATGATCCTCCAAAGTTTGATATAAATCAATATGTCATCAAAGTAAACCACTACAAACTGGCCAATGAAGGATCTAAGTACATGATTCATCAATCTCATGAAAGTACTTGGTGCATTCGTTAATCCAAAAGGCATAACCAACCATTCATACAAGCCAAATTTTGTCTTAAATGCAGTTTTCCATTCGTCACCCTCTTTCATTCTTATTTGGTGGTAACCACTTCGCAAATCAATTTTGGAAAATATGGTGGAGCCACAAAGTTCATCAAACATGCCATCGAGACTAGGAATAGGGTGCCGATATCTCATAGTTATGTTGTTAATGGATCTACAATCAGTGCACATGCGCATGGTACCGTCTTTCTTTGGAACTAAAAGAATGGGAATGACACAAGGAGAAAGACTTTCCCTTACATACCGTTTGTTAAGAAGGTCTTCTACTTGCCTATGAATTTCCTTCACCTCGTCTAGGTTTGCTCGGTACGGTGGTTGGTTTGGTAGTGGGTGCCCGGAACCAAGTCGATTTGGTGCTCAATTCCCCGCTTCGGTGGTAAGCCAGGTGGTACCTCCTTGGGAAACACATCCTCATACTCCTGCAAAAGATCAAAAACAACACTAGGAAGAGTTGAAGGCAAGTTGTTAGCAGCCAATAAAGTTTCCTTGTACACGAGTACAAAGAATGGAGTATTAGGTTCTCTCAATTCCCGCATATCCCTTTTCCTAGCCATCATAACTGATCCCTGTTTTTCCCAGGGCTTGGTCATATTTGGCTGTGGAAACACTCCCTCACTATGTTGGTGGCTCACTCATTGTGTATGATCACTTTCTCCCTTTTTCTTTCCATTTCTTTTCATCTCATCAAGATAGACTTCCTCGGGTGTCATGGGCAGCCAAGTGAACTTTTCTCCTCTATGGACAAAACATAAGCGATTCACACGCCCTCTGATTTGCACATCACGGTCATGCAACCACAGTCGTCCTAAAAGAAAGTGACAAGCGTGCATCGGCACCACATCAGACTCCACATCATCCTGATATGTCCCTACTGAAATTGGTATTTGCACGCTGCTAATCACCTTAATTGTGCCACAATCATTCAGCCATTGCATGTGATATGGGTGTGGGTGACATTTTGTTTGCAATTGAAGCTTATCGACCATCTCCATGCTTGCAATATTGTTGCAGCTACCACTATCAACAATCACTCGACATATCTTTGATTTGATAAGGCAACGGTGTGGAAAAGATTATGCCGGTGCCCCTTTTCCTCCTCCACAACCTGGGCATTAAGTGAACGACAATCAACCAAAGCTTCTCCATCAAGTCCCTCATGAGATAAAATAGTTCCTCCTACTTCCCAACTTGCTCCTCTTCCACTTCATCATTGCCACCTTCAGGGTCACTTTTAGACTCTCATTCTCCTCGTTCATTGATGATCATAGTTCTTTTGCTTGGACATTCCAAAGAAATATGACCTCTTCCTTTGCACTTGTGGCATTGAATGTCACTACTGCTTGTAGAACTGTTTTAGTGAGGTGGAGTAGAGGATACTCCTGATGTAGCTGACCTCTTATCTTGATTGCGAATAGCAGGTGAGGAAGCCATCGAGGCATGTGGGTGCCTAGGTGGTGCACCCTCAAACTGAGAACCATATGGCTGTTGTGTTTGCTGCCATGAGCGTGTGGTGGTGCGGCCTTGGAAAGCACGAGTACAACCATTACACATATTCTTCTTCTCAACTCTTATATCTTGATGCACCACATCTTGTAATGTATCATAAGGAAACATGTCCACAAAATCTGACATTTCATCATTCATCCCATGTAAAAATCTCGCCATCTTCGCCTCATCACTTTCACGGGTTCTTGTCCTAATTTGCAGCACCTCCATCTCTTTATAGTACTCCTCAACAGTGCGGGAACCTTGAGTGAGCCCCTGCAACCGCTTGTACAATTGCCTCCCATAGTATGATGGAACAAAACGACGCCTCATGACTTCCTTCATCAAAGTCCAGCTGCGGATATGATTATTGCCTGACATCAACCGATCGTCTTGCAGCTGATTCCACCATGTAAGAGCATAACCAGAGAACTCCATAACAGCAAGATCAACTCTCTTGGCTTCAGGAAAACCATGGATGCGGAAGATTTGATCGCATTTCTCCTCCCACTCAATATATGTATCCGGATCCTTTTTTCCCGTGAAGGATGGCACATGTAGCTTCACTCTCGCTTGGTTGTCACAGTCATCTTGATCACGATGGTCATAATGATGACCATTGTGACCAAAAACAGCACCACGACGAGGCGGGGAGTAGGGTTCATAGTCCCCCCATGCCTTCATCCTTGTCACCATGCCCAGAGAGATCTTCAAGGGAGGTGGCATCACCATTATGTGCCGCTCGTCACCGGTGATCGGCGGCAATCCTGCGGGGGTCATGGCCTCGCCCGCGATCTTCTCCTCCATGCAGCCCACCCTCACAGGGGGCAGCAAATTCACCACGCCACCATTCAGCGCCAACAGCAGGGGCGCCATGGGTAGCAGCTCCTGCCGCTCGTTTCCTTGATGATGTCGGTTGTCAGCGGCCAACGAGGCAGCGGGCCTGTGTTGATGTTGATCCCCATTACCCGCGAGAGGAAGACGGTCTCCAAACAACCTTCGGATAGCTGCATCTATACTCTCCTCAATCATTTCACCAAGTGATGCGCGAGTTTTTGGGAGATCATCTTCCACATGTTGATGTCCATGTACACTCGAGTTGGATCCCTGTCATGTTAACTCTCGGAAACAAGTGGACAAAATAAAAATATATGTGGAAAACACTCAGCTCACCTTCTTGCTTACCCAAATTCTAATGATTCCTTGGTGGCTGTGCGGTGGTAGAAAAATCAAGAGTGGACGGGCGAATGAAAGGAAGGAAGCTGACGGTTTCTAGGTGGATATGGGTGGGGTAAATGAGGAGGGCTAGTGCTGAGATCCAACCGATGCAAACCAAATGAACAAGAAAAATTTGTAGATCCTTGCACCACATTTGAGCTGCAACACTTGCCACTACAACTTCTAAAATTTCTCACCAAACTGAATATGATTGCACACTTGCTCACCACTTTCTCTTCTCTTTTTTTTGCACTTTTTTTTGCCTTTTTTTGCAACACAATAGATCCAACAACAAGACTCAAAGAAAAACAACAACTTTGGATAGAACTTGGTGCAAACACAAAGAGGAAAGCAAACAACTAGATCTGAGCAAACAAGGGGTTTGATCTTTTGTGGCTTTTTGGCTTTGGACTCTAGGATGGGGAAAACCAAACTAAAAAGGATAGATCTAGCAACAAAGATATAGATCCTACCGTGTAAACTTTGCTCTGAATACCAGATGATGCGACACCGTTGAGGGAGTTTCGGACTAGGGGGTGTCCGGATAGCCGAACTATCATCATCGGCCGGACTCCAAGACTATGAAGATACAAGATTGAAGACTTCGTCCCGTGTCCGGATGGGACTTTCCTTGGCGTGGAAGGCAAGCTTGGCGATACGGATATGTAGATCTCCTACCATTGTAACCGACTCTGTGTAACCCTAGCCCTCTCCGGTGTCTATATAAACCGGATGGCTTTAGTCCGTAGGACGAACAACAATCATACCATAGGCTAGCTTCTAGGGTTTAGCCTCCTTGATCTCGTGGTAGATCTACTCTTGTAACACACATCATCAATATTAATCAAGCAGGACGTAGGGTTTTACCTCCATCAAGAGGGCCCGAACCTGGGTAAAACATCGTGTCCCTTGTCTCCTGTTACCATCCGCCTAGACGCACAGTTCGGGACCCCCTACCCGAGATCCGCCGGTTTTGACACCGACATTGGTGCTTTCATTGAGAGTTCCTCTATGTCGTCACCGATAGGCTCGATGGCTTCTTCGATCATCATCAACGACGCAGTCCAGGGTGAGACCTTCCTCGCCGGACAGATCTTCGTATTCGGCGGCTTCGCACTGCGGGCCAACTCGCTTGGCCAACTGGAGCAGACCGAAAGCTACACCCCTGGCCGTCAGGTCAGATTTGGAAGTTTGAACTTCACGGCTGACATCCGCGGGGACTTGATCCTCGACGGATTCAAGCCACAGCCAAGCATGCCGCACTGTCACGGCGGGCATGATTTAGCTCTGCAGCCGGACAGTACCCTGGAGGCCGCACTCGAACCCGCTCCGATCTTCAATTCGGAGCCGGCTGCGCAGGTCGAGGACGGATGGCTAGACACCGCCTCGGGGGCTACAACCTCTACGACGATAGAGCCGAACACTGACCTTGTCCCTCATGAAGCTCGTGACTCCGAGGTGCCGGACTGCTTGTCGGACTCCGAACCTCCCGCGCCCCCTCCGATCGGATCTGATTGGGCGCCGATCATGGAGTTCACCGCAGCGGACATCTTTCAACACTCACCTTTCGGCGACATATTGAGTTCGCTAATGTATCTCTTGCTATCAGGAGAGCCCTGGCCGGATTGCGGTCAGGACGGTTGGGATGCGGACGATGAAGAAATTCAAAGCCCACCCACCACCCACTTGGTAGCCACTGTCGACGATCTAACCGACATGCTAGACTACGACTCCGAAGACATCGACGGTATGGACGACGATGCCGGAGACGACAAGAACCAGCGCCCACCGGGCACTGGAAAGCCACCTCATCATATGACATATACATGGTGGATATCCCAAAGGATGGAAATGGCGAAGGAACAGCGGAGGATGACCCCTCCAAGAAACAGCCCAAGCGCCGGCGTCAGCGGCGCTGCTCTAAATCCCGCCACAGCAAGAATGAAGATTCCGGCACCGGAGATAATAACACACCGGATAGTGCCGAAGACAACCCACTCCAGCAAGATCCAGCGCAGGAGGACGGAGACGCCAGCCCTCATGAGAGAGCGGCAGAAGAAGAGGTAGAGGATTACATGCCTCCCTCCGGAGACGAGGCAAGCCTCGACGACGATGAATTCGTCGTGCCTGAGGATCCCGTCGAACAAGAGTGTTTTAAACGTAGGCTTATGGCCACGGCGAACAGCCTCAAGAAAAAGCAGCAATAGCTTAGAGCTGATCAAGATCTGCTAGCCGACAGACGGACTGAAGTCCTCACGGCCGAAGAGCATGAGCTCGAACGCCCCTCCAAAAGCTACCCTAAACGCAAGCTGCTCCCCCGATTAGAGGAGGAGGCGTACGGACCCGCATCACCAGGAGACAATACGGCCAACCGACCACCCCGTGGTCGCGACAGAGAGGCTTCTAAGCCATTCACTAGACCCGTACCCCGGCATCACTCGAAAAGCACAAGGCCACAGGGGAATACTCCGGACTTGAGAGATATATTGGAGGATAGGGCAAGACAATCAAGATCGATCTATGGATCGCGTGGACGCCCCATGATACGTGACGACAACCGTCGCGCCGGACACAGTAAGTCCGGCCGGGCCGAACAAAATAGACAAAGCTCTTTCGAGCTCCGTCGTGATATCGCCCAGTACAGAGGCGCCGCACACCCACTATGCTTCACAGATGAAGTAATGGATCATCAAATCCCCGAAGGGTTTAAACCCATGAATATTGAATCTTACGATGGCACAACAGACCCCGCAGTTTGGATCGAAGACTATCTCCTTCACATCCACATGGCCCGCGGTGACGATCTTCACGCCATCAAATATCTCCCCCTCAAGCTTAAAGGACCAACCCGGCATTGGCTTAACAGCTTGCCAGCAGAGTCAATTGGGAGTTGGGAAGACCTGGAAGCCGCATTCCTCGATAACTTCCAAGGCACGTATGTGCGACCACCAGACGCTGATGACCTAATCCACATAATTCAGCAGCCAGACGAATCGGCCAGACAATTCTGGACACGGTTCTTAACCAAGAAAAACCAAATCGTCGACTGTCCGGATGCGGAGGCCCTTGCAGCCTTCAAGCATAATATCCGCGACGAGTGGCTTGCCCGGCACTTGGGACAGGAAAAGCCGAAATCCATGGCAGCCCTCACATCACTCATGACCCGCTTCTGCGCAGGCGAGGACAGCTGGCTAGCACGCAGCAACAACCTCAGCAAAAATTCTGGCAGTCCGGATATCAAGGACCGTAATGGCAGGTCACGTCGTAACGAAAACAAACGCCGCATTAACGGCGACAATAGTGAGGATACGACAGTCAATGCCGGATTCCGAGGCTCTAAACCCGGTCAGCGGAAAAAGCCATTCAAAAGAACTACTCCGGGTCCGTCCAATTTGGACCGAATACTCGACCGCTTGTGCCAGATACACGGCACCCCCGAAAAGCCAGCTAATCACACCAACAGGGACTGTTGGGTATTCAAGCAGGCAGGCAAGTTAATTGCCGAAAACAATGACAAGGGGCTGCATAGCGATGACGAGGAAGAGACCCGACCGCCGACCAATAGAGGACAGAAGGGTTTCCCCCCACAGGTGCGGACGGTGAACATGATATACGCAACGCACATACCCAAAAGGGAGCGGAAGCGTGCACTCAGGGATGTATACGCGATGGAGCCAGTTGCCCCGAAGTTCAATCCATGGTCCTCCTACCCGATCACTTTTGACCGAAGGGACCACCCCACCAGCATCCGCCACGGCGGATTCACCGCATTGGTTCTAGACCCAATCGTCGATGGATTTCACCTCACCAGAGTCCTGATGGACGGCGGCAGCAGCCTGAACCTGCTTTATCAGGACACAGTGCGCAAAATGGGCATAGAACCCTCAAGGATCAAACCTACCAAGACGACCTTTAAAGGCGTCATACCAGGTGTAGAAGCCAATTGTACAGGCTCAGTTACACTGGAAGTGGTCTTCGGATACCCGGATAACTTTCGAAGTGAGGAGTTAATCTTCAACATAGTTCCGTTCCGCAGCGGCTATCATGCTCTGCTCGGACGTACCGCGTTTGCAAAGTTCAACGTGGTGCCGCACTACGCATACCTCAAGCTCAAGATGCCAGGCCCTCGAGGGGTCATCACGGTCAACGGAAACACTGAACGCTCTCTCCGAACGGAGGAACATACAGCGGCTCTCGCGGCAGAAGTACAGTACAGCTTCTTAAGGCAATTCCCGAGTCCGGCCGATAAGCGGCCGGACACAGCTAAGCGCGCTCGGAGTAATATACAACAAGACCACCTGGCACGTTCCGAGCACGCGTAGCAGTGCGGCCCCAACCCCAGCCCCTGTAAAACGTCAAGACAGATCCTTCACGTACACCATTACGCTCTGAAGATACCATGGGCATGGGGAGAGGGGCGCGACCACGATAGGCCCAGACTGCGGCTCAACCACACCAGGGGCTCTCAAGTGTGTCGTTCTTTTTTTCTATTTTTTACTCACAGACTCCGTTTGTCAGAGGCCCTGTCCAGCAGCAGACCTGCCTAACTCACGATGCAACAGCCAGGGAAGGATAAAGGCTACAACGAATATCCAGGTGGTCTCCATTATGAGCATTTAATCCGTTTTACGCACCATTCCGTAGCCTACCCCTGGAGGGGGACATGTTTAAACAGTCCCATCCCTTGCTTATCGCACCATTTGTATCGTTCTGCACTTACAACCGTTTTTCTTGAATAAGTAATGCATCACGTTTTTGCTTCCAATTGCATTTCTCTTTTATACATATGTTCATTTATAACATTACGCATCCGTACGTTTTGGTACGACTAAATACACCAGGGGCTTATGTACCCGCATCATGGTGTGATAAGTCCGAACACTTTCACAAGTGCGGCACCCCGAACTTATAGCATTATATGCATCAGCTCCGAATCATGTCTTGGGTCAATAGTTGGGTTAGCCCGGCTCCCATGTTTTGGTACCTTACGTTCCGTTGTATCGGCTAAGATAGCACTGGGAGAACCACTGCGATTGGGCCCTAGTTGAGCTGGGTTAACGCCTCAGTGGAGAAAGCTAAAACTGACCGTCATGATGAGGCGAGAGCTGGTCGCTGTTCGAGAGGTTTTTTGCGAGTCCTTAAAGACTTATGCCGCTTAGAGCGAGGAGCCGACTTTGTCCGGCCCAGGCGTGGATAGCGCCCCAAATTCGTCCTTCCGAAGACTAGGGGCTTCACCAAAATTTAAAATTATAGAATTCTATGGCTAAGTGAGAGTGTTCAAGCATTATAAGTCCGGTTGCCTTGTTCGTTGTGTTGAGCGCCTCCCTAGATGGACCCAAATATGGGAACAAGAGTGCTCAAATTTATCCCGAACACCCCAGCACTCGTGGCGTGGGAGCTGAAGTCGATGACTTGCCATCTCTCAGATTTGATAAACAGCCGCACAGAAGGTAATATTTTAAATTAAAAAGCGTTGCTTAGCGCAAATGAACTAAGTTTTCAGCGCACATGATAACAAAATGCGAGTCTACTCAAATATTACATCTTTGGAGCACTCACCTGCAATAGTGCGGGCGCCCTTCAGCACACTCTTATAATACATCTCGGGCGTGCGATGCTCCTTGCCCTCCGGTGGTGGGTCCGTCACGAGCTTCTGGGCATCCATCTTGCCCCAGTGCACCTTTGCGCGGGCAAGGGCCCGACGGGCACCTTCAATACAGGCGGAGTGCTTGATGACTTCAACCCACGGGCACGCATCCACCAGCCGCCGCACCAGGCCAAAGTAGCTCCCAGGCATGGCCTCCTTAGGCCACAGCCGAACTATGAGGCCCTTCATGGCCTGTTCGGCCGCCTTGTGGAGCTCGACCAGCTGCTTCAGCTGGTCGCTAAGGGGCACCAGATGTCCGGCCTCAGCATACTAAGACCAGAAGACCTTCTCTATCGAGCTCCCCTCCTCGGCCCGGTAGAACGCGGCAGCATCGGACACGCTGCAAGGAAGATCTGCGAACGCTCCTGGAGAGCTCCGAATTTGGGTAAGCAACAGGTAATTAACACTCACATGCTTACTTTGCATGAAAAATGCCTTACCCGCTGCTATTTTCTTCAATGACTCGATTTCCTGGAGGGCCTTGTAGGCTTCGGCCTTAGCGGCTTTGGCACTCTCAAGAGCCGTTGCAAGCTCAGACTCCCGAGTCTTCGAATCATGCTCCAGGCTCTCATGTTTTTGCACGAGATCCTGGAGCTCTTGCTGTACCTCCGCCACCCGCGCCTCCTACTTCTCTCGCTCGGTGCGCTCCGCGGCCGCATTGCGTTCGGCCACGGCCACCGCCTCTTTCAGGGTCGCCACCTCATTAGTGGCCCCTACAATACCCATGTTATCCTTGTCATTCTTTTTGCAACCAAAATCCTTTTCTGTAAGGTACAATTTTAATAAGGTGTTACTCACCTTCCTTGTCCTCGAGCTGCTTCTTGGCACGACCAAGCTCGTTCTCGGACCGCTCAAGGTTTTCCTTCAAAGTATTGACCTCCGCAGTCAGTGCGGCAGAGGTCAGCAGCGCAGCCTGCAATCCCATATTGACATATTTTTTATGACTCCTGCGTATATCTTCTTAAGATCCTCAGTCCGGCTTTTCTTTCCGAACACCGAACCGAGCATCAGGGGCTACTGTCTATGCGGTACTATTTTACATATCTCAAAATTCTTACCTCAAAGCCTGTTAGAAGGCTGCTGCAGGCTTCGGTCAGCCCGCTCTTGGCGAGATGCACCTTCTGAATCACTTCACTCATAACAGTGCGGTGTTCCTCTTCAATGGAGGCGCCATTGAGCGCCTCCAGCAAGTTATCCGGTGCCTCCGGTTGGACAGAGGCTGCCGGCGTCATGGTCTTGCCCTTCTTACGAAGGGGTCGCCCGCCGGACTCCGGAGCCACTATGGGTTCCGGGGCCGAGTCCGATGCAAAGTCCGGGAGGTTGTCTTGCGACACCTCCGGGGCCTCCTCCCCCTGGTGAATCCCTTCCCGGGACCCCACCTCGGCATCGTCCGTGTCACGAGGGGTAGAGGCAGTCGGAAGAGAATCCATATCCGACGCACCTAAGGACCCGCTCGACGAAGTGGGAAGATCGTCCTTGGGCGGACTCCAGGGTTGTATGCGGCATTAGAAATACACTGTGTGGCAAAATAGAAAAACCATGGAGTTATTCGGGAGTCCGGATAGTCACGATTTCGCCAGGGGCTTGGCCCTTGGAGGCCAGTCCTCGTCGTCGTCACTGGCGTTGGCAGAACAGTCCGGGGGAAGAGTTTTTCCCTTCTTGGACCCTTCGGCCTCCCCTGTAGGGGAAGTCTTCCTTTTTTTCCCTCCCCCCGCTGGGGGAGAGGCTTTCTTCTTCTCCTCCTCACCTTGGTGAGAGGAGTCAGCCTCGGAGTCGTCATCCGATAGCACCTGAAAACGGGAACTCTTCCAAGTCCCCATGGCCTTCTTCTTGGCCTTCTTCTCCAGTACCACGTGGGGTGCCGGAGCCAGCAGCCCCGTTAGGCGGGCGTCCGCTGGGTCCTCTGGCAATGGGGCCGGACAGATAGTCCGCTCGGCCTTCTTCAGCCAGTCCTGTCAAAGGAAAGGGACTTTAGATCCTACATAGAGTCAAACTATGGAAAACAAGCATCCCGTAAAGGACAAAATCACTTACCTCGTCAGCTGGACGCTGCGAGCTGAATCCGCGATCTTCGATAGTGGATGCGGGAGCCTCGGCGCGCTTGAACAGCACCTTCCAGACATCTTCGTACGTAGTGTCGAAGAGCCCGCTCAAAGTCTGGTGCTGCGCCGGATCGAACTCCGACATGTTGAAGCCCCGTCGTTGGCACGGGAGAATCTGGCGGATGAGCATGACCTGGACCATGTTGAAAAGCTTGAGCTTCTTGTCCACCAGCTTTTGGACGCAGGCTTGGAGTCCGGTCAGCTCCTCCGAATCACCCCAAGTCCGGCCGCTCTCTTTCCAGGAGGTGAGCCGTGTGGGGATGCCAGATCTGAATTCGGAGGCCGCTGCCCATTCGGGGTCACGCGGCTCGGTGATGTAGAACCACCCCGATTGCCACCCCTTGATGGTTTCCACGAAAGTGCCCTCAAGCCAAGTAACGTGGGACATCCTGCCCACCATGGTGCCTCCACACTCCTCTTGGCTGCCCTTCACAACCTTCGGCTTGACACTGAAGGTCTTGAGCCACAAACCGAAGTGGGGCTGGATGCAGAGGAAGGCCTCACACACGACGATAAACGCCGAGATGTTGAGGATGAAATTCGGGGCCAGATCATGGAAATCCAGGCCGTAATAGAACATGAGCCCCCGGACAAAGGGATGGAGTGGGAAGCCCAGTCCGCGGAGGAAATGGAGAAGGAATACTACCCTCTCATGGGGCCTGGGGGTGGGGATGAGCTCTCCCTCGTTAGGGAGCCGGTGCGCGATATCGCTGGACAAGTATCCGGCGCTGCGCAGCTTCGGGATCTGCCCCTCCGTGACGGAGGAGGCCATCCACTTGCCTCCCGCTCCGGACATAGTTGGAGAAGGTTGAGGTGAGGAGTGCGGACTTGGGCGCTGGAGCTCGAGTTCGCAGAGATGGATAAGCCAAGGAGGAAGAAGGCGCAGGTAAAAGGGTTGGATCTTTATCCCCTTATATGGATGGACAAAAACATGTGTCCCCACCGGCCTGGTAAAACTCGCTTATCTCCCAAGCGCCGCAATCAATGGCGCGGTTGGGTTACCCACGTCCGTATTTATGGGAATCCCAGAATAAGGGGAACACGATCTCTGCTTCGACAAGACGTGCCAAGGAAACCGCTTCGCTAAACGCGCTGAGGTGGTACAATAAAAACGATTCGAGTAAAGGCTTGGTGGTGGTGTGACGTCATGCCACGAAATACGTCAGCAGATTGAACTTGTGTGAATATTATTCTCTCTATGGTGGTATGTGGAAATTATTTTGCAGGGTCGGACACTATCCTGGTGTTCACAATCTTCTATGAATTATTCGGAGGGAGAACCCGCCTTGCAATGCCGAAGACAACATGCGCGCCGGACTCGTCGTCATTGAAGCCTGGTTCAGGGGCTACTGAGGGAGTTCCGGACTAGGGGGTGTCTGGATAGCCGAACTATCATCATCGGCCGGACTCCAAGACTATGAAGATACAAGATTTAAGACTTCGTCCCATGTCCGGATGGGACTTTCCTTGGCGTGGAAGGCAAGCTTGGCGATACGGATATGTAGATCTCCTACCATTATAACCGACTCTGTGTAACCCTAGCCCTCTCCAGTGTCTATATAAACCGGATGGCTTTAGTCCGTAGGACGAACAACAATCATACCATAGGCTAGCTTCTAGGGTTTAGCCTCCTTGATCTCGTGGTAGATCTACTCTTATAACACACATCATCAATATTAATCAAGCAGGACGTAGGGTTTTACCTCCATCAAGAGGGCCCGAACCTGGGTAAAACATCGTGTCCCTTGTCTCCTGTTACCATCCGCCTAGACGCACAGTTCGGGACCCCCTACCCGAGATCCGCCAGTTTTGACACCGACAACCGTCTTCGGAGAAGAGGGTGTACAAGGGGAGGTCCGATCTTCACGGCGTAGGATCGATAAAGGATGGGGATAACTAGCTGCAAGCAGCCAGAAAATGGAAAATAAGAGATTATGACCCGACGAGGAGGATGCTCACCGAAGCTTGCAATCCAAACATTCGCCGATCCACAATCCGCAAAACTACCCTACACAACCACACTCAAGTCATGGAGCACAGGATAGGTGCGATTCGCAAGGGAAGCCACGAACTCTAACCCACACAACATGATCTAGTCATGGAGCACGAATTAGGAGCAATTTCTCAAGGAACAACAAGAATATAACAATAGCAAGAGCTCTCCAATCTCAGGAGGAGTCTATGTCTTTGGTCTTTGACAGAAATGGCAAAGGTCCCCAATGAAGGGAAGAGTTAGCCTATTTATAATCGTGACAACCCCCCTCGATAGGTGTGAAAGAGAACCAGCTTTGGTTTGACTAAATGGCTTAGAGACTTAATGAGATGGCTTCTGGAAAACTCTCGTTGGAGGTGTTTGGTAGTTCCCGACCAAACATTGTTCACTGGAGTCGAACAATGTTTCCTTCGGCAGCAAACTCGAGTTCTGGAAACCTTTCGCAAGTTGGGATATCCAAACTCGTGCAAAACATTGTTACGTCAGAATCGGAACAATGTTTCTTCGGCAGACAACTCATTTCTTCATGAATTCCTAACTTTGTTTCTTTGCCATAAAACATTGTTTTGCACAGATTGAAATGTATTTGGCCTTCTTCGATATCGCACCTGAGTTCAACCAACAACAAAGGAGGTGAGGGCACAACCATGTTTTCAAGGTCAAATGATAGACTTAAGTTAGCATTCATCTGATCATGTATTTGCATTGCGTGACTTCTTGTGATTGGATCGTTGATGATTGGTGGTGTGGTGCCCATGGTTGGGATGTCCTCATCACTCCCCCCCTACATTTGTCTCCGGTTTGCGAAAGAAAGTACGCCTGGCAGCGTCACGGAACGATACATGACTGCGTTGGATGGCTTCCGCGATCCGAACAGCGCAGTCCGGCCGGATGCGGGAGGGTTGAGGGTCGTCATTGGAGATACCCATTCTATATGTTTCACCAAGCCATGATCTAACTGGGTGTCATAGAAGATTTATGAATTGTAAAGTTTTTTTTGGTATCATAATGTATGGAGCATGTGTATAAGGAAGCTACCATCGACTGTCATCCGGTAACATACAGTCCAAATAGGCAAATAGAGCATAACCAAGCAATGCTTCTCTCCTACCAAACAAAAACTCCTAGAAAAACATAACCAGCAAAAGGAGAGGGCTCGACTCAACAACCTAGCAGCCCAAGAAATGAACAACCCATCGGATATTAGTCAGCAAACAAAGATCCACCAAGAAAAGAGAAAAACAATGATATGTACAAAATAAAAAGCCATAAAAGCGGCGCAACAAAGCATATTTTTTTTGAGCATCAGTACAGACACAAACGCTTATATACACGCGCATACACTCACCCCTATGAACCCACACACGCACACCCTACCCCTATGAGCACCTCCGAGAGACTGAGCCGGCATATCATCTTGAGATTTACGAAGCAACCGTAGGCACCTCGTCGTCGACGGGAACGTCTCCTCCTACTGAAAGCGCATCGCCGGAAATCCTGAAATAAATCCAGGAATAATGCGAGCACCAGGATTTGAACCCTAGTGGGTTGGGGATACCACTCTTCACCTAACCATCTCAACCACATGTACGCTATTTCGCTACTCTGCGCATGAAAGAAAAGAGTGAAACGGTCGGCTTGCAACTTACTACATGTCATGATTGCACCCATCAAATCAGTGTTCTTTGTGTGATACAAAGAGAATCACAACCCTCAAACAACGACATTCCCTCTCTCCTGGCGACGCTCATACATCAAACCCTCGCCATCGACGGTGCCAAACTTGAGGAATCCTCTCGCCTTACAAAACTTCATGAGGTAATACACCCCGAGGCCTGCTGCAGTGAACATAGCACTAATGGCATACACCTTCCAGCCAGCGATGGCCATGACGAAGACAAGGAACCCCGAGGGGACGAGGCAGAGGACAACGATGCCTGGAAGTCGCATCGGTACACGGTAGGGTCGCGACATCTCGGGCCGCTTGATCCGAAGCCAGACGAAGGTGGCAAACTCGAGGAGCATGCCGAGGCTATAGAGGAAGTTGGCAGCGGCCACGATGTTGTTGAAGCTGAAGAAGGACATGCCGAGGGTGATGAGGCTGGTGACCACGATGCTGACCCAAGGAGTGTTGAAAATTGGAGCGCGCAGCGCGAACACGCGAGGTAGGAGGCCTAGGTCCGCCATTCCAAGAAGCTGGAATGCCGCACTGCTTAGCGTCGCCGAGTAGAGGCCGATGGAGGAGAGCACCGCACCCACCTCGATCCAGTACTTGAGCCAGTCGCCCGCGATTGTGCCTGCATTGCAGTGACATTAGTCATGTCACATATGGTTTGTGGCCAAATGGCACTCTTGCCTTCCGTGAAGACAATCTTTGTATAGCAAAAAAAAAGGGTTAATTTTGTCTTGCATCTTTGGTACTGTCACACTTTATACTCCGTCCATCTGAAAATACTTGTCATCAAAATGAATAAAAATGGATGTATCTAGAACTAAAATAAGTCTAGATACATCTTCTTTTGTTCATTTTGATAACAAGTATTTCCGGACGGAGGGAGTACATGCCATAGGCCGAATGGTACTGAACATGCTACCAGAACACTTGCAATGTCTATAATTTCAGTTTAAGAACATAAAAATAACTTGGCTGAACATAAACTTGCAGTTGCTCTTACGGTCGTGGACTCGTGGTGAATGCAGAGTATGTGTGCACAACATGCAATAATATCCTACGATTCTTTATGCCAAAAGGGAACGAATCATTTGCAATCCCAACAGCACTAAAGAACTGTTACCAAATCCATCCATCTGGTGTACTACTAATGATCATGGAAATACGCATTAATATGGAGAGAACAATGATCAATATCTGTAGTGGATCGACAGAAATGTAACGGCTGGCAACGTGATATCGCAACTTGCAAGCAACAAGGTTGTAAAGCAATGCGTTTGCGTTGATTTAATAATCAAAGTAATGAGTGAATTGATTACCTGCGGCGTCGGCGAAGAAGCCGTTCCCCCATTGCTCCGGCGGCGCGTCGACGGCGCCGGTGGCCGCCATGAGCGGCAGCAGGTACCCGAGGGACGTCATGGCCACGGACGACATGAGCGCCGTCGGGAACGTCCTGCCGGGGTCCTCCACCTCGCCGGCCATCGTGCTGACGCTGTCCCAGTAGTTGAGGTTCCAGAAGAGGGTGTTGAAGAAGAGCTTCCAGTCCTTCTCGCCGGCGGTGGCCGCCCACCTGTGCGGCCGGATCTTGGGCAGCGCGATGCCGGACATGAGCACGAACGGCGACAGGGAGGCGACCCCCAGCGCGACGGCGGACCACCCCACGACGCTGAGGCCGGTGTAGTTGAGCACGGAGAGCGCGACGTTGAAGGTGACGATGGTGGCCACCCGGGCGCCGCCGTCGGCCACGGCGGGGACGACGCGGGCGAGGTAGTCGGCGCAGAGCGCAGGGAAGGCGGCGCCGTTGATGGCCCCGGAGACGTACTTCCAGGTGCCCATGAGGGAGCCCGAGACGGGGCCGAAGGCGCGGTCGGCCCAGACAACGAAGCCGCCGTTCCCGGGCATCGCGGTGGAGAGCTCGGCGGTGACGAGCGACTCTGGGATGGCCCAGATGAAGGGGAAGATCAAGAAGCCGAGCAGCGCGAAGAGGGGCCCCGCCGACTGCACGGCCGGCTCGGCGCCGTAGGGCCCGCCGGCGACCTCGAAGAAGATGAGGAAGATGAGCGGGACCAGGGACAGCTTGTTCTTGCCGCCCTTCTTGCCATGGCCGGCCCCTGCTGCCGCTCCGCCGCCGTCATCGGCCGGCGCCGCCACCGCCTTGTCGCCGTCGAGGTTCTTGATTTCCCCTGTCATCCCCGGAGCAGGAGCAGGGGCCGGAAAGGGAATAGGAATCTGTAACCACCCCTGGATTCGTGCTCCGCGGAGTCTGGGGAGGGGGTTGGTCTCGGCCTCGCGCAGCCATTGGGGACCGAGTTTATATGACAGCGATCCTCTCTGCGCATAACTGCTTTAGCAGGGCTGCGCGGTTGGTGCAGCGACAAGGCACTAGGACTGATCACGCGCACGACCGACGAACACCGGAACGAGATCCACGGATTCCATGGAATTTCTGTATGCGATTTGGAGACGGGCAGCACAACGAATTCTATGCGTGATGTGATGTGATGTGGTCCGATACTCTGCTCTGCCCTTGCCCACTTGGCTCCGAATGAGTCCAAGTTGCGGAACTGATTCAGGTGCGCGCATATTGGGCCCCAGTCTCTCCTCTCCTGCCGACCGCGCATCTTGGAGCATGTGGAAATTCAGTTCCGAATCCCGGTGACCACACGCTTTGGCTAGCTTCAAAGAGGCTCATGACATCTCCGTGTAGCAGAAACGTTCTCAACTAGTAGGATTTTGTAGCGTGTCACTCGTTAAGCATGGCAAAGAGTCTGATAGCTGGTGCCTTGCTAAAATACCAGAAACAAACAAATTATTGTTGGAATTTCCATTACAGTGGGATTTTTTCAGGCTCCAGATTCCTCTTTGCTGACTTTGACTGAAGAGTCGGATCGAACCCCTAAAACGAGATTATGTTAAAAGATATGCTACGTATGTATGGTTCCCGGTGTTTTTCTCAAGATGATCCAAAATGATCGGATATGACAAATCTTATATGCAATGTGGTATTGATGCTATGGCACTTGCTTACAAGCTTCTTTGCTCTCTTTCTTTTTGCTTAAAAGCTTTATTTCTTTTTTTTGTATGGCCACTTTTGCACAATGCACAAACCAAGAAAGCAATTGTGTATATGCGGGGACAAACTTGTGACACAAGATATGATACCAATATATGCACCACGATGATATGGTATGTATGCTATGGGAAGTATGATCACTAATGTGCACAAGTAACCTGGCTCTGAGCTCCTTCGAAATGGAGCTCTATTATTGATCGAGGCTGGAGGGGCGTGTGGACTTGTTGACGCTTAGAGCAACTCTAGCAGATCCCGCATCCCGCCCCGGCCCGCAAAATAACCGCCAAATTGCGGATCGGGGCCAGAAAATCCGCATGATCAGACCCCGCATTCCGCCCCGGCCCGCAATTTTTTTTGCGGGACGCGGCAAATATTCTCCCCCAACCTCTATCTTCACGGGATGGGATGCCGACCCGAACTGAGTCCCTATCCGGCGCGAGATTTGGTGGGAGGGACATTTTCGCGCGCCCTTTCCCGCTCCCCGCACCCTCCTCCACCATTGCCCCCTCCGCAAGCTCCGATTCCTCCTCCCCGGCCGTTCCTCCGCGCCATGGACGACCCCATGCTGTCCCCCATCACCGTCGAGGTCGCGCATGCTCCTTCCCCTCGGGTGGATCTCGTCGCCGGCCATGTTGCCCCCGCCCCCGTCGCCCAAGCACACGCCGCGCCGGCCCGCAAGCGGCAGGGCAACGTGGTCGTGCAGGGCGGGAATCCGGCTGCCCCCGCCGCGACGGCCCGCGCTCCGGGCGCCACCGCCATAGTGCGATCCCGGCCGGCGACAGAGAATGCCGGCAAGACCGCGTGCGTTAAGCGGAGGAAGGTTCCGGCTAAAAGGAAGCCACCTTCTTGAACCTCTCACTCCACACTCCCCCCCGCGCAAGGAGGTGCTTCGGCGATGCCGTTGAACGGTGTCACTCCCCCCGCGAGCGAGGTGTCCGACGAAATGACCGCAAGGTATGCCTCTTCGGTCTTGGCGATTCCCTTTCATTTTTTGCCATTAGTGTCGATAGCTCGTGACTTGTTATCGTTCGCTATAGCGGTGGTTCGAACAATGCAACAACCGAGTTCGTGAACTTGTTGGACACGAACGCGGTTGACATTGATCAAGCCCCTTTCAAACCATTCGACTACAATGAAACAGACGGCGGCGTGGATGATCATGGTTGTGCGGACGAATTGGAGGAGATCGAAGCGGAAGCGTTTGAGGAATCGCAAGTAAAGAGTGGGAAAAGCCAAAGATCGAAGAACTACGTGATCTTGGAAGATCAAGCTTTGATCCAAGCATGGAGTGCGGTGTCTCTTGATCCATGCACGGGTGTTTCTCAAACCGCTAAGAGATACTGGCAAAGGATCGAAGATCAATACTTCCGCATATGAAAAAGTATCCCAATAGGACTCCACGCACATTTCGGTCGCTTCAAGGGCGTTGGGAGAATATCAAGCCTATGTGCAGCCGTTGGGCAGCTTGCTTGGAGCAAGGACGCAATGCACCTCCAAGTGGTACCGTGGAGTCCGATTATGTGAGTATGTTTTTCCTTTGTTCAAGTTGTGCTTCATCATAATGTGTCATGGGAAATGATTGCATCACTTTGTTCACATTTTGTAGGACAAGATTGCTCAACATAGATACAAGGCCATGGAAGGTTCGGAAGGCAGATTCTTCAAATTAGAGCATTGTTGGGAGTTGCTCCAAAAGTGCGAGAAGTGGAAGTTGATCGACAGAGAATCCCCACCAAAGAGAGGCTCACTTGTAAACATGGATGAAGATGAACATGATGATGGCCCAAGAAATTTGCACAAGCCCGATAGCGATAAGAAAACTAAAGAGAAGATGAAGAGAGAGCAAGATGCATCGAGCTTGAGGGAGAAGATTGATGCCATGGTGCAATCAAACGAGTTGATGCTGTTGAAGTCGTTGGAGATCAAGAAAGAGTTGGCCGAGAAGAAGGCAAAAGAGAAGCAAGAAAAATGGCAAATGCTCAAGGAAGAGGGGCTCTGCAAAGCTGCCATTGAGGAGAGAAAAGCATGCGCCTCTGAAAACAAATCGATGTCATTGTTGCTCCCAAAGAGAACAAGATCATGTCAATGAACCACAATGACATGGACGACCTCACCAAAACATGGCATGATATGGCAAGGAGAGAGATCTTGAAGAGGAGAATGGTAGCCTCGGCTGGTCCGTGTTCCAGTTCCGGTGATGTTTTCTCTGCTCCATATGGTGGCAATGTGGATGATTTCGGTGCGGGAGTGGGAACAAGCGACGGAGGTGGATTCGGTGGCGCCGACGAACTTCAATATGGACTCCATGGCGCAGAGTGAAGATCGACCCCCAAGATGATGCCAGATATGGGCGCAAACCTTTTGCATGCCCTGTTTTGTGTAATGTGTTGGGGATCGTTGCAGAAATTAAAAAATTTCTACGCATCACCAAGATCAATCTATGGAGTAACTAGCAACAAGAGAGAGGGGAGTGCATCTTCATACCCTTGAAGATCGCGAGACGGAAGCGTTGCAAGAACGCGGATGAAGGAGTCGTACTCGTAGCGATTCAGATCGGGGCAGATTCCGATCTAAGCGCCGAACAATGGCACCTCCGCGTTCAACACACGTGCAGCCCGGTGACATCTCCCGTGGAGGAGGGAGAGGTTGAGGAAGATGTCTCCAATAGAAGCACAATGGCGTGGTGGTGATGGAGTGGCAGTTCTTCGGCAGGGCTTCACCAAGCTCACGCGGAGAAGGAGAGGTGTTGGGGAGGGGAGGGGCTGCGCCTTGGATGTGGTGCTTGCAGCCCTTCCCTCACTCCTCTATTTATAGGGAGAAGGGGGAAGGGGGCCGGCCCCTCTAGATGAGATCTAGAGGGGGGCGGTGGCCAAGGGGGAGAGGGCTTGCCCCCCCAAGCCAAGGAGGTGCCCCCCTTAGGGTCCCCCCCAACCCTAGGCGCATGGGCCCTAGGGAGGATGGCACCCAGCCCACTTAGGGGCTGGTTCCCTTCCACCTACAGCCCGTAAGGCCCTCCAGGGTAGGTGGACCCTCCCGATGGACCCCCGGAACCCCTCTGGTGGTCCCGGTACAATACCGGTATACCCCCGAATATTTCCGGTGACCGTATGATGACTTCCCATATATAAATCTTCACCTTCGGACCATTCCGGAACTCCTTGTGACATTCGGGATCTCATCCAGGACTCCGAACAACATTCGGTAACCACATACAAATCTTCCATATAACCCTAGCATCATCGAACCTTAAGTATGTAGACCCTACGGGTTTGGGAATCATGCAGACATGATTGAGATAGCTCTGTGGCCAATAACCAATAGCGGGATCTGCATACCCATGTTGGCTCCCACATGTTCGACGATGATATCATCGGATGAACCACGATGTCGAGGATTCAAGCAATCCCATATACAATTCCCTTTGTCAATCGGTACGTTACTTGCCCGAGATTCGATCGTCGGTATCCCAATACCTTGTTCAATCTCGTTATCGGCAAGTCACTTTACTCGTTCCATAATGCATGATCCCGTGACTAACTACTTAGTCACATTGAGCTCATTATGATGATGCATTACCGAGTGGGCCCAGAGATACCTCTCCGTCATACGGAGTTACAAATCCCAGTCTCTATTCGTGCCAACCCAACAGACACTTTTGGAGATACCTGTAGTGCACCTTTATATTCACCCAGTTATGTTGTGACGTTTGGAACACCCAAAGCAATCCTACGATATCCGGGAGTTACACAATCTCATGGTCTAAGGAAATGATACTTGACATTAGAAAAGCTTTAGCAAACGAACTACACGATCTTGTGCTATGCTTAGGATTGGGTCTTGTCCATCACATCATTCTCCGAATGATGTGATCCCGTTATCAATGACATCCAATGTCCATAGTTAGGAAACCATGACCATTTGTTGATCAACGAGCTAGTTAACTAGAGGCTCACTAGGGACATGTTGTGGTCTATGTATTCACACATGTATTACAGTTTCCGGTCAATACAATTATAGCATGAATAGTAGACAATTATCATGAACAAGGAAATATAATAATAACCGTTTTATTATTGTCTCTAGGGCATATTTCCAATAGTCTCCCACTTGCACTAGAGTCAATAATCTAGTTACACTGTGATGAATTGAACACCCATAGAGTTCTGGTGTTGATCATGTTTTGCTCGCGGAAGAGGTTTAGTCAACGGATCTGCGGTATTTAGACCCGTATGCACTTTGCAAATATCTATGTCTCCATCTTGAACATTTTCACGAATGGAGTTGAACCGACGCTTGATGTGCCTGGTCTTCTTGTGAAACCTGGGCTCCTTGGCAAGGGCAATAGCTCCAGTGTTGTCACAGAAGAGAGTCATCGGCCCCGACGCATTGGGAATAACTCGTAGGTCGGTAATGAACTCCTTCATCCAGATTGCTTCATGTGCTGCCTTCGAGGCTGCCATGTACTCCTCTTCACATTTAGATCCCGCCACGACGCTTTAGTTGCTACT
Source organism: Triticum aestivum (assembly GCF_018294505.1). NCBI lineage: Eukaryota > Viridiplantae > Streptophyta > Magnoliopsida > Poales > Poaceae > Triticum > Triticum aestivum. The sequence continues at coordinate 634,511,405 of NC_057813.1, forward strand.
GCACCAGCTTACTGCCCCACCATTCAAGATATACACGTATCCGGTTTGTGACTTGGAGTCATCCAGATCTATATCGAAGCTAGCATCGACGTAACCCTTTATGACGAGCTCTTCGTCACCTCTATAAACGAGAAACATATCATTAGTCCTTTTTGTTGGGGAACGTAGCAGAAATTCAAAATTTTCTACGCATCACCAAGATCAATCTATGGAGTAATCTAGCAACAAGGGGAAGGGGAGTGCATCTACATACCCTTGTAGATTGCTAAGCGGAAGCGTTACAAGAACGCGGATGAAGGAGTCGTACTCGTAGCGATTCAGATCGCGGTTGATTCCGATCTAAGCGCCGAACAACGGCGCCTCCGCGTTCAACACACATGCAGCCCAGTGACGTCTCCCATGCCTTGATCCAGCAAGGAGAAAGGGAGAGGTTGGGGAAGACTCCGTCCAGCAGCAGCACGATGGTGTGGTGGTGGTGGAGGAGCGCGGTACTCCAGCAGGGCTTTGCCAAGCACTACGAGAGACGAGGAGGGAGAGAGGTAGGGCTGCGCCTTGGGAGAGAGAGACTCATATGTTGGGCAGCCCCAAAACCTCCACTATATATAGGGGCAAGGGGGAGGGAGAGGCACCCTAGGGTTTCCCCTAGGGGGGGGGGCGGCCAGGGCAGATGGGATCTCCCCTTTGGGTGACTTGGCCCCCAAGCTAGGAGGTGGGAACCCTAGACGGGGCGCCCCAAACCCCCTGGTCATGTGGGAATAGGTGAGGGGGCACGCAGCCCCTTAGTGGGCTGGTTTGCCCCCTTCCCTTGGCCCATGAAGCCCCCCCCCCAGAACTTGCCGGGGCTCCCGAAATACCTTTCGGTCATGCTGGTCATCACCCGGTACCTCCGGAACACTTCCGGACTCCAAAACCCTTCGTCCAATATATCAATCTTCACCTCCGGACCATTCCGGGACTCCTCGTGACGTCCGGGATCTCATCCGGGACTCCGAACAATAACCAACTGCCTACATACCTTCCCTATAACCCTAGCGTCATCGAACCTTAAGTGTGTAGACCCTACGGGCTCGGGAATCATGCAGACATGACCGAGACATCTCTCTGGTCAATAACCAACTGCGGGATCTGGATACCCATGTTGGCTCCCACATGTTCCATGATGATCTCATCAGATGGACCACGATGTCAAGGATTCGATCGTCGGTATCCCGATACCTTGTTCAATCTCGTTACCGGCAAGTCTCTTTACTCATTCCGTAACACATCATCCCGTGATCAACTCCTTGGTCACATCGTGCACATTATGATGATGTCCTACCGAGTGGGCCCAGAGATACCTCTCCATCACACGGAGTGACAAATCCCAGTCTCGATTCATGCCAACCCAACAGGCACTTTCGGAGATACCCGTAGTGCACCTTTATAGCCACCCAGTTACGTTGTGACGTTTGGTACACCCAAAGCATTCCTACGATATCCGGGAGTTGCACAATCTCATGGTCTAAGGAAATGATACTTGATATTAGAAAAACTTTAGCATACGAACTACACGATCTTGTGCTAGGCTTAGGATTGGGTCTTGTCCATCACATCATTCTCCTAATGATGTGATCGCGTTATCAATGACATCCTATGTCCATGGTCAGGAAACCATAACCATCTATTGATCAACGAGCTAGTCAACTAGAGGCTCACTAGGGACATGTTGTGGTCTATGTATTCACACATGTATTATGGTTTCCAGTTAATACAATTATAGCATGAACAATAGACAATTATCATGAACAAGGAAATACAATAATAACCATTTTATTATTGCCTCTAGGGCATATTTCCAACAGTCTCCCACTTGCACTAGAGTCAATAATCTAGTTCACATCACTATGTGATTGTAATGAATCAACACCCATGGGGTTTGATCATATCTCGCTTGTGAGAGAGGTTATTAGTCAACGGATCTGAACCTTTCAGATCCGTGTGTGCTTTGCAAATCTCTATGTCATCTCCTAGATGCAGCTACCATGCTCTATTTGGAGCTATTCCAAATAACTGTTCTACTATACGAATCCGGTTTACTACTCAGAATAATCCGGATTAGTGTCAAAGTTTGCATCGGCGTAACCCTTTACAACAAACTCTTTTACCACCTCCATAATCGAGAAAATTCCTTAGTCCACTAGTTACTAAATATAAGTTTGACCGCTGTCCTATGATCCATTCCTAGATCACTCTTGTACCCTTGACTGACTCATGGCAAGGCACACTTCAGGTGCGGTACACAGCGTAGCATACTATAGAGCCTACGTCTGAAGCATAGGGGACGACCTTCGTCCTTTCTCTCTCTTCTGCCATAGTCATGTCTTGAGTCTTACTCAATATTCACACCTCATAACACAGCCAAGAACTCCTTCTTTTCCGATCTATTTTGAACTCCTTCAAAATCTTGTCATGGTATGTATTCATTTGAAAGTATTATTAAGCGTTTTTGATCTATCCTTATAGATCTTGACGCTCAATGTTCAAGTAGCTTAATCCAGGTTTTCCATTGAAAAACACTTTTCAAATAACCTATATGCTTTCCAGAAATTCTACATCATTTCCGATCAACAATATGTCAATAACATATACTCATCAGAAATTCTATAGTGCTCCCACTCACTTCTTTGGAAATACAAGTTTCTCATAAACTTTGTATAAACCCAAAATCTTTGATTATCTCATCAAAGTGTATATTCCAAGTCCGAGATACTTACTCCAGTCCTTAGAAGGATTCCTGGAGCTTTGCATACTTGTTAGCATCTTTTAGGATTGACAAAACCTTTTGGTTGTATCACATACAACCTTTCCTCAAGAATAACATCGAGAAAACAATGTTTTGACATCCTATCTGCAAGATTTCATAAATCATGCAGTAACTGCTAATATAATTGCAACAGACTCTTTAGCATCGCTACGAATGAGAAAGTCTCATCGTAGTCAACTCCTTGAACTTGTCGGAAAACATCTTAGCGACAAGTCGAGATTTCTTAATGGTGACACTTACCATCATTGTCCGTCTTCCTTTTAAAATCCATCTGTACCCAACAGCCTTAGACCATCAAGTAGTTCTTCCAAAGTCCACACTTTGTTTTCATACATGGATCCTCTCTCGGATTTTATGGCCTCTAGCCATTTATCGAAATCCTGGCCCACCATCGCTTCTCCATAGCTCGTAGGTTCATTGTTGTCTAGCAACATGACTTCCAAGACAGGATTACCGTAGCACTCTGAAGTAGTACGCATCCTTGTCGACCTACAAGGTTTGGTAGTGACTTGATCCGAAGTTTCATGATCACTGTCATCAGCTTCCACTTCAATTGGTGTAGGTTCCATAGGAACAACTTCCTGTGCCCTGCTACACATTGGTTGAAGTGATGGTTTAATAACCTCATCAAGTCTCCACCATCCTCCCACTCAATTCTTTCGAGAGAAACTATTCCTCGAGAAAGGACCCGTTTCTAGAAACAATCATTTTTTCTTCTAGATCAGAATTAGGAGGTATACCCAACTGTTTTGGGTGTCCTATGAAGATGCATTTATCCGCTTTGGGTTCGAGCTTATCAGCCTGAAACTTTTCACATAAGCGTCGCAGCCCAAAACTTTTAAGAAACGACAAGTTAGGTTTCTCCAAACCATAGTTCATATGGTGTCGTCTCAACGGAATTATGTGGTGCCCTATTTAAAGTGAATGCAGTTGTCTCTAATGCCTAACCCATGAACAATAGTGGTAATTCGATAAGAGACGTCATGGCATGCACCATATCCAATAGGGTGCAACTATGACGTTCAGACACACCATCACACTATGGTGTTCCAGGCGGTGTTAGTTGTGAAACAATTTCCACAATGTCTTAATTGTGTACCAAACTCGCAATTCAGATATTCATCTCTATGATCATATCATAGACATTTTATCCTCTTGTCACGAAGATCTTCAACTTCACTCTGAAATTACTTGAACCTTCCAATAATTCAGACTTGTGTTTCATCAAGTAAATATACTCAGCATCTACTCAAATCATCTATGAAGTAAGAACATAACGATATCCACTGCGTGCCTTGGCATTCATTGGACAGCACACATCAAAATGCATTACTTCCAACAAGTTGCTTTCTTGTTTCATCTTACTGAAACGAGGCTTTTCAGTCATCTTACCCATGTGGTATGATTTGCATGTCTCAAGTGATTTAGAATCAAGTGATTCCAAACGATCCATCTGCATGGAGTTTCTTCATGCGCACATATCAATAGACATGGTTCGCATGTCTCAAACTTTTCAAAAAATGAGTGAGTCCAAAGATCCATCAACATGGAGCTTCTTCATGCATTTTATACCAATATGACTCAAATGGCAGTGCCACAAGCAGGTGGTACTATCATTACTATCTTATATCTTTTGGCATGAACATGTGTATCACTACGATCAAGATTCAATAAACCATTTATTTTAGGTGCAAGACCATTGAAGGTATTATTCAAATAAATAGAGTAACCATTATTCTCCTTAAATGAATAACCGTATTGCAATAGACATAATCCAATCATGTCTATGCTCAATGCAAACACCAAATAACAATTATTTAGGTTTACCACCAATCTCGATGGTAGAGGGAGCAGGCGATGCTTGATCACATCAACCTTGGAAACACTTCCAACACACATCGTCATCTCACCTTTAGCTAGTCTCCGTTTATTCCGTAGCTCTTTTATTTCGAGTTACTAACACTTAGCAACCGAACCGGTATCTTAATACCCTGGTGCTACTAGGAGTACTAGTAAAGTACACATTTAATACAATGTATATCCAATATACTTCTGTCAACCTTGCCAGCCTTCTCATCTACCAAGTATCTAGGGTAGTTCTGCTTCAGTGATTGTTCCCTCATTACAGAAGTACTTAGTCTCGGGTTTGGGTTCAACCCTGGGTTTCTTCACTGGAGCAGCAATTGATTTGCCGTTTCATGAAGTACCCCTTCTTGCCCTTGCCCTTCTTGAAACTAGTGGTTTCACTAACCATGAACAATTGATGCTCCTTCTTGATTTCTACTTTCGCGGTGTCAAACATCGCGAATATTTCAAGGATCATCATATCTATCCCTGATATGTTATAGTTCATCACGAAGCTCTAGTAGCTTGGTGGCAATGTCTTTGGAGAACTATCACTATTCATATGGAAGATTAACTCCCACTCAATTCAAGTGATTGTTGTACCCAGACAATCTGAGTACAAGCTCAACGATTGAGCTTTTCTCCCTTAGTTTGTAGGCTAAGAAGCTCGTCGGAGGTCTTATACCTCTTGACGTGGGCACGAGCCTAAAATCCCAATTTCAGCCCTTGGAACATCTCATATGTTCCGCGACGTTTCTAAAACGTCTTTAGCGCCTCAATTCTAAACCGTTTAACATTACTGAACTATCACGTAGTCATCAAAACGTGTATGTCAGATGTTCGCAACATCCGCAGATGATGTTTGAGGTTCAGCACACTGAGCAGTGCATTAAGGACATAAGCCTTCTACGCAGCAATGATGACGATCCTCAGTTTACAGACCCAGTTCGCATAATTGCTACTATCAACTTTCAACTAAATTTTCTCTAGGAACATATCTAAACAGTAGAACTAAAGCACGAGCTTACGACATAATTTGTAAAGATCTTTTGACTATGTTCATGATTATTAAGTTCATCTAATGAACTCCCACTCAGATAGACATCCCTCTAGTCATCTAAGTGATACATGATCCGAGTCAACTAGGCCATGTCCGATCATCACATGATACGGACTAGTCATCATCGGTGAACATCTTCATGTTGATCGTATCCACTATACGACTCATGTTCGACCTTTCGGTCTCTTGTGTTCCGAGGCCATGTCTGTACATGCTAGGCTCGTCAAGTTAACCTAAGTGTTTCGCGTGTGTAAATCTGGCTTACACCCGTTGTATGTGAACGTTAGAATCTATCACACCCGATCATCATGTGGTGCTTCAAAACAACGAACTTTCGCAACGGTGCACAGTTAGGGGGAACACTTTCTTGAAATTATTATGAGGGATCATCTTATTTACTACCGTCGTTCTAAGCAAACAAGATGCATAAACATGATAAACATCACATGCAATCCAAAAATGACATGATATGGCCAATATCATTTTGCTCCTTTTGATCTCCATCTTCGGGGCTCCATGATCATCATGGTCACCGGCATGACACCATGATCTCCATCATCATGATCTCCATCATCATGATCTCCATCATCGTGTCTCCATGAAGTTGTCTCGCCAACTATTACTTCTACTACTATGGCTAACGATTTAGCAATGAAGTAAAGTAATTACATGGCGTTATTCAGTGACACGCGGTCATACAATAAATAAAGACAACTCCTATGGCTCCTGCCGGTTGTCATACTCATCGACATGCAAGTCGTGATTCCTATTACAAGAATATGATCAATATCATACATCACATATATTTCATTCATCCCATCCTTCTTGGCCATATCACATTACACGACATATGCTGCAAAAACAAGTTAGACGTCCTCTAATTGTTGTTGCTAGTTTTTATGTGGCTGCTATAGGTTTCTAGCAAGAACGTTTCTTACCTACGCCAAAACCACAACGTGATATGCCAATTTCTATTTACCCTTCATAAGAACCCTTTTCATCGAATCTGATCCAACTAAACTGGGAGAGACAGACACCCGCTAGCCACCTTATGCAACAAGTGCATGTCAGTCGGTGGAACCTGTCTCACGTAAGTGTACATGTAAGGTCGGTCCAGGCCACTTCATCCCACAATACCGTCGAAACAAGATAGGACTAGTAACGGTAAGCATATTGAACAAAATCAACACCCACAACAACTTGTGTTCTTCTCGTGCATAGAAACTACGGATAGGCCTAGCTCATGATGCCACTATTGGGGAACGTAGCAAAAATTCAAAATTTTCTACGCATCACCAAGATCAATCTATGGAGTAATCTAGCAATGAGGGGAAGGGAGTGCATCTACATACCCTTGTAGATCACTAAGCGGAAGCGTTACAAGAACGCGGATGAAGGAGTCGTACTCGTAGCGATTCAGATCGCGGTTGATTCCGATCTAAGCGCCGAACAACGGCGCCTCCGCGTTCAACACACGTGCAGCCCGGTGACGTCTCCCATGTCTTGATCCAGCAAGGAGAGAGGGAGAGGTTGGGGAAGACTCCGTCCAGCAGCAGCACGATGGCGTGGTGGTGGTGGAGGAGCGCGGTACTCTAGCAGGGCTTCGCCAAGCACTACGAGAGACGAGGAGGGAGAGAGGTAGGGCTGCGCCTTGGGAGAGAGATACTCATATGTTGGGCAGCCCCAAAACCTCCACTATATATAGGGTCAAGGGGGAGGGGGAGGCGCCCTAGGGTTTCCGCTAGGGGGGGGGCAGGGCAGATGGGATCTCCCCTTTGGGTGACTTGGCCCCCAAGCCAGGAGGTGGGAATCCTAGATGGGGCGCCCCAAACCCCCTGGTCACGTGGGAATAGGTGAGATGGGTGCACAACCCCTTAGTGGGCTGGTTTGGCCCCTTCCCTTGGCCCATGAAGCCCCCCCAACACTTGCCGGGGCTCCCGAAATACCTTTCGGTCATGTTGGTCATCACCCGGTACCTCCGGAACACTTCCGGACTCCAAAACCCTTCGTCCAATATATCAATCTTCACCTCCGGACCATTCCGGGACTCCTTGTGACGTCTGGGATCTCATCCGGGATTCGGAACAACATTCGGTAACCGTGTACATACCTTCCCTATAACCCTAGCGTCATCGAACCTTAAGTGTGTAGACCCTACGGGCTCGGGAATCATGCAGACACGACCGAGACATCTCTTTGGTCAATAACCAACAGCGGGATCTAGATACCCATGTTGGCTCCCACATGTTCCACGATGATCTCATCGGATGAATCACGATGTCATGGATTCAATCAATCCCGTATACAATTCCCTTTATCTACTGGTATGATACTTGCCCGAGATTCGATCGTCGGTATACCAATACCTTGTTCAATCTCGTTACCGGCAAGTCTCTTTACTCGTTCCGTTAAACATCATCCCGTGATCAACTCCTTGGTCACATCGTGCACATTATGATGATGTCCTACCGAGTGGGCCCAGAGATACCTCTCCGTCACACGGAGTGACAAATCCCAGTCTCGATTCATGCCAACCCAACAGACACTTTCGGAGATACCCGTAGTGCACCTTTATAGCCACCCAATTACGTTGTGACGTTTGGTACACCCAAAGCATTCCTATGGTATCCGGGAGTTGCACAATCTCATGGTCTAAGGAAATGATACTTGACATTAGAAAAGCTTTAGCATACGAACTACACGATCTTGTGCTAGTCTTAGGATTGGGTCTTGTCCATCACATCATTCTCCTAATGATGTGATCCCATTATCAATGACATCCTATGTCCATGGTCAGGAAACCATAACCATCTATTGATCAACGAGCTAGTCAACTAGAGGCTCACTAGGGACATGTTGTGGTCTATGTATTCACACATGTATTATGGTTTCCAGTTAATACAATTATAGCATGAACAATAGACAATTATCATGAACAAGGAAATACAATAATAACCATTTTATTATTGCCTCTAGGGCATATTTCCAACACTTTTCAGGTATTTCAGGATATTCTTGACCGTTGTCCATTGTTCCATGCCGGGATTACTTTGGTACCTTGCTACCAAACTTACGGCAAGGTTTACATTAGCTCTGGTACACAACATGGCATACATATAGACCCTATGGCCGAGGCATATGGGATGACACTCATCTTTTCACTATCTTCTGCCGAAGTCGGGCATTGAGCCGAGCTCAATTTCACACCTTGCAATACAGGCAAGAACCCCTTCTTGGACTGATCCATATTGAACTTCTTCAATATTTTATCAAGGTATGTGCTTTGTGAAAGACCTATGAGGCGTCTCGATCTATCTCTATAGATCTTGATGCCTAATATGTAAGCAGCTTCTCCAAGGTCCTTTATTGAAAAACACTTATTCAAGTAGGCCTTTATGCTGTCCAAAAGTTCTATATCATTTCCCATCAATAGTATGTCATCCACATATAATATGAGAAATGCCACAGAGCTCCCACTCACTTTCTTGTAAACGCGGGCTTCTCCATAAGTCTGCATAAACCCAAACACTTTGATCATTTCATCAAAGCGAATGTTCCAACTCCGAGATGCTTGCACCAGCCCATAGATGGAACGCTGGAGCTTGCATACCTGGTTAGCATTCTTAGGATCGACAAAACCTTCCGGCTGCATCATATACAATTCTTCCTTAAGATAGCCGTTAAGGAAAGCCGTTTTGACGTCCATTTGCCATATGTCATAATCATAGAATGCGGCAATTGCTAACATGATTCAGACGGACTTCAGCTTCGCTACGGGTGAGAAGGTCATAGTCAACTCCTTGAACTTGTCGGTAACCTTTAGCGACAAGTCGAGCTTTATAGACGGTAACATTACCATCCGCGTCCGTCTTCTTCTTAAAGATCCATTTATTTTCTATCGCTCGCCGATCATCGGGCAAGTATGTCAAAGTCCATACTTTGTTTTCATACATGGATCCTATCTCGGATTGCATGGATTCAAGACATTTGTTGGAGTCTAGGCCCGCCATCGCTTCTTCATAGTTCAAAGGTTCACCTTTGTCTAACAACATGATTTCCAGGACAGGGTTGCCATACCATTCTGGTGTGGAACGTGTCCTTGTGGACCTACGAAGTTCAGTAGCAACTTGATCAGAAGGACCTTGATCATCATCATTAACTTCCTATCTAGTCGGTGCAGGCACCACATAAACATCTTCCTGAGCTGTGCTACTTTCCGGTTCAAGAGGTAGTACTTCATCAAGTTTTCTACTTTCCTCCCACTTACTATTCTTGGCAACAAAGATCTTGCCTTCGGATCTGAGGTAGAAGGTATACCCAATGGTTTCCTTAGGGTATCCTGTGAAGACGCATTTTTCCGACTTGGGTTCGAGCTTTTCAGGTTGAAGTTTCTTGACATAAGCATCGCATCCCCAAACTTTTAGAAACGACAGCTTAGGCTTCTTCCCAAACCATAATTCATACGGTGTTGTCTCAACGGATTTAGACGGTGCCCTATTTAAAGTGAATGTAGCTGTCTCTAAAGCGTATCCCCAAAATGATAGCGGTAAATCGGTAAGAGACATCATAGACCGCACCATATCCAATAGAGTGCGATTACAATGTTCGGACACACCGTTATGCTGAGGTGTTCCAGGCGGCATGAGTTGTGAAACAATTCCACATTTCCTTAAGTGCATACCAAAATCGTGACTTAAATATTCTCCCCCACGATCTGATCATAAGAACTTTATTTTTCTGTCACGTTGATTCTCTACCTCACTCTGAAATTCCTTGAACTTTTCAAAGGTCTCAGACTTGTGTTTTATTAAGTACATATACCCATATCTACTCAAGTCATCAGTGAGGGTGAGGACATAACGATAGCCACCGTGAGCCTCAACGCTCATTGGACCGCACACATCAGTATGCATGATTTCCAATAAGTTGGTTGCTTGCTCCATTGTTCCGGAGAACGAAGTCTTGGTCATTTTTCCCATGAGGCATGGTTCGCACATGTCAAATGATTTGTAATCAAGAGACTCCAAAAGTCCATCTGCGTGGAGCTTCTTCATGCGTTTGACACCAATGTGACCAAGGCGGCAGTGCCACAGGTATGTGGGACTATCATTATCAATCTTACATCTTTTGGTATTCACACTATGAATATGTGTAACATCACGTTTGAGATTCATTAAGAATAAACCATTGACCAGCAGGGCATGACCATAAAACATATCTCTCATATAAATAGAACAACCATTATTCTCGGATTTAAATGAGTAGCCATCTCGTATTAAACGAGATCCAGATACAATGTTCATGCTCAAAGCTGGCACTAAATAACAATTATTGAGGTTTAAAACTAATCCCGTAGGTAAATGTAGAGGTAGCGTGCCGACGGCGATCACATCGACCTTGGAACCATTCCCGACGCGCATCGTCACCTCGTCCTTTGCCACTCTCCGCTTATTTCGCAGCTCCTGTTTTGAGTTACAAATATGAGTAACCGCACCGGTATCAAATACCCAGGAGCTACTACGAGTACTGGTAAGGTACACATCAATAACATGTATATCACATATACCTTTGGTGTTGCCAGCCTTCTTGTCCGCTAAGTACTTGGGGTAGCTCCGCTTCCAGTGACCGTTTCCCTTGCAATAAAAGCACTCAGTCTCAGATTTGGGACCATGCTTTGGCTTGTTCCCAGCAACTGGCTTACGGGGCGCGGCAACTCGCTTGCCGTCCTTCTTGAAGTTCTTTTTACCCTTGCCTTTCTTGAAACTAGTGGTTTTATTGACCATCAACACTTGATGTTCCTTTTTGATCTCTACCTCAGCTGATTTCAGCATTGAAAATACCTCAGGAATGGTTTTCACCATCCCCTGCATATTGTAATTCATTACAAAGCTCTTGTAGCTAGGTGGGAGCGACTGAAGGATTCTTTCAATGACCGCGTCATCCGGGAGATTAACTCCCAGCTGAGACAAGCGGTTGTGCAACCCAGACATTTTGAGTATGTGCTTGCTGACAGAACTATTCTCCTTCATCTTACAACTGTAGAACTTGTCGGAGACTTCATATATCCTCGACCCGTGCATGAGCTTGGAAAACCATTTTCAGCTCTTGGAACATCTCATATGCTCCGTGCTGCTCAAAACACTTTTGAGCCCCAGTTCTAAGCTGTAAAGCATGCCACACTGAACCAGGGAGTAATCATCACTACACGACTGCCAGGCGTTCATAACATCTTGAGTTGCTGGGAAAACGGGTGCTTCACCTAGCAGTGCATCTAGGACATATGCTCTTTTGGCAGCTATGAGAATGATCCTCAAGTTTCGGACCCAGTCCGTATAGTTGCTACCATCGTCTTTCAGCTTGGTTTTCTCTAGGAACGCGTTGAAGTTGAGGGCAACATTAGCTTGGGCCATTTGATCTACAAGACATATTGCAAAGATTTTAGACTAAGTTCATGATAATTAAGTTCATCTAATCAAATTATTTAATGAACTCCCACTCAGTTATACATCCCTCTAGTCATCTAGGTGATACATGATCCGAGTCAACTAGGCCGTGTCCGATCATCACGTGAGACGGACTAGTCATCATCGGTGAACATCTTCATGTTGATCGTATCTTCTATACGACTCATGTTTGACCTTTCGGTCTCTTGTGTTCTGAGGCCATGTTTGTACATGCTAGGCTCGTCAAGTCAACCTAAGTGTTTTGCATGTGTAAATCTGGCTTACACCCATTGTATGTGAACATTAGAATCTATCACACCCAATCATCACGTCGTGCTTCAAAACAACGAACTTTCGCAACGGCGCACAGTTAGGGGGAACACTTTCTTGAAATTTTATGAGGGATCATCTTATTTATGCTACCGTCGTAAGCAAATAAGATGCAAAAAACATGATAAACATCACATGCAATCAAATAGTGACACGATATGGCCAATATCATTTTGCTCCTTTTGATCTCCATCTTCGGGGCGCCATGATCATCATCGTCACCGGCATGACACCATGATCTCCATCATCATGATCTCCATCATCGTGTCTCCATGAAGTTGTCTCGCCAACTATTACTTCTACTACTATGGCTAACGGTTTAGCAATAAAGTAAAGTAATTACATGGCGTTATTCAATGACACATACAATAAATAAAGACAACTCCTATGGCTCCTGCCGGTTGTCATACTCATCGACATGCAAGTCGTGATTCCTATTACAAGAACATGATCAATCTCATACATCACATATATTTCATTCATCACATCCTTTTTGGCCATATCACATCACACGGCATATGCTGCAAAAACAAGTTAGACGTCCTCTAATTGTTGTTGCAAGTTTTTACGTGGCTGCTATAGGTTTGTAGCATGAACGTTTCTTACCTATGCCAAAAACCACAACGTGATATGCCAATTGCTATTTACCCTTCATAAGGACCCTTTTCATCGAATCCGCTCCGATTAAAGTGGGAGAGACAGACACCCGCTAGCCACCTTATGGAACTCGTGCAAGTCAGTCGGTGGAACCTGTCTCACGTAAGTGTATGTGTAAGGTCGGTCTGGTCCGCTTCATCCCACGATGCCGCCAAAACAAGATAAGACTAGTAGTGGCAAGTAAATTGACAAAATCAACGCCCACAACAAACTTGTGTTCTACTCATGCATACAAACTACACATAGACCTAGCTCATGATGCCACTGTTGGGGATCATTGCAGAAATTAAAAAATTTCTATGCATCACCAAGATCAATCTATGGAGTAACTAGCAACGAGAGAGAGGGGAGTGCATCTTCATACCCTTGAGATCGCGAGACGGAAGCGTTGCAAGAACAGGAATGAAGGAGTCGTACTCGTAGCAATTCAGATCGCGGCAGATTCCGATCTAAGCGCCGAACAACGACAACTCCGTGTTCAACACACGTGCAGCCCGGTGATGTATCCCGCGCCTTGCTCCAGCAAGGAGGAGGGAGAGGTTGAGGAAGATGGATCTAGCAGCAGCACGGCGGCATGGTGGTGATGGAGTGGCAGTTCTCCGACAGGGCTTTGCCAAGCTCACGCGGAGGAGGAGAGGTGTTGGGGAGGAGAGGGGCTGCGCCTTGGATGTGGTGCTGCAGCCCTCCCCTCACCCTTCTATTTATAGGGAGAAGGGGGAAGGGGCCCGACCCCTCTAGATGAGATCTAGAGGGGTGGGGGGGGGCAAGGGGGAGGGGGCTTGCCCCCAAGCCAAGGGGGGGCGCCCCCCTTAGGGTTCCCCCAACCCTAGGCGCATGGGCCCTAGGGCGGATGGCGCCCAACCCACTTAGGGGCTGGTTCCCTTCCACCTACAGCCCATAAGGCCCTCTGGGGCAGGTGGACCCTCCTGGTGGACCCCCGGAACCCCTCCGGTGGTCCCGGTACAATACCGATATACCCCCGAATATTTCTGGTGACCGTATGATGACTTACCATATATAAATCTTCACCTCTGGACCATTCCTGAACTCCTCGTGACGTCCGGGATCTCGTCCTGGACTCGGAACAACATACGGTAATCACATACAAATCTTCCCTATAACCCTAGCGTCATCGAACCTTAAGTGTGTAGACCCTACGGGTTCGGGAATCATGCAGACATGACCGAGACAACTCTCTGTCAAATAACCAATAGCGGGATCTGGATACCCATGTTGGCTCCCACATGTTCCACGATGATCTCACCGGATGAACCACGATGTCGAGGATTCAAGCAATCCCGTATACAATTCCGTTTGCCAATCGGTACGTTACTTGCCCGAGATTCGATCATCAGTATCCCAATACCTCGTTCAATCTCGTTACTGGCAAGTCACTTTACTCGTTCCGTAATGCATGATCCTGTGACTAACTACTTAGTCACATTGAGCTCATTATGATGATGCATTACCGAGTGGGCCCAGAGATGCCTCTCCGTCATATGGAGTGACAAATCCCAGTCTCGATTCGTGCCAACCCAACAGACACTTTCAGAGATACCTGTAGTGCACCTTTATAGTCACCCAGTTACGTTGTGATGTTTGGAACATCCAAAGCACTCCTACGGTATCCGGGAGTTACACAATCTCATGGTCTAAGGAAATGATACTTGACATTAGAAAAGTCTAGCAAACGAACTACACGATCTTGTGCTATGCTTAGGATTGGATCTTGTCCATCACATCATTCTCCTAATGATGTGATCCCGTTATCAATGACATCCATTGTCCATAGTCAGGAAACCATGGCCATTTGTTGATCAACAAGCTAGTTAACTAAAGGCTCACTAGTGACATGTTGTGGTCTATGTATTCACACATGTATTACAGTTTCCGGTCAATACAATTATAGCATGAATAGTAGACAATTATCATGAACAAGGAAATATAATAATAACCATTTTATTATTGCCTCTAGGGAATATTTCCAACATAATGGACTTCACTTTTATTTGCGCGCAAACTGTTTCTGTCGTTTGAATTTGAACTTGTTTGCCAAATCCTATGTCAAATGCGAGATTTGCTGTTTTTCTGTTTGCGGGTCTGCGCGGTGGTGCCCTAGCAGAACCCGCAGAAGACGACCCGTAAAAAATCATATTCCACCAATATACTTTTTATGAATCCGTTTGGGGGTGTGCATTTGTGCCAGCCCGCGCCAGCCCGCAAAAGTGGTTTTGCGCGAACTGCAAACGAGTTTTGCGGGCCGGCGGGATGCGGGGTCTGCTAGAGTTGCTCTTAAAGAGTGGCTTGATGAAGTCAAATTTATGATTGGATGACCCTCTCTAAAACAATCAAAATAGATATGAATATGATCCAAAATGGAGCCCGGATGCGAAAATTATGACAATTTCAGAGACGCACGTGTTGACACTAGATAATGGCATCACATACAACGCAATTAAGATGGCTTTAAATATAGAATTGTTTAGTATGAGAATTCTTTGTCTTGTCGAGATGAATGGTTTTTATTTTTGAATCATCTCGATCCAAGGTCATATGCAAATCTTGCAGTCAAAAATAGTCGGGCCTTAACAGGACCAAAAGTGATGCCCGACCCAGACACGTATTGAATGTCAGTGGTGAGCCGTGAGTGATCAAGACCTCAAAATGGCCTGAGATGGAGAAGTGATCAACATGGAGGTTTTCGGCATCGTCGAAACGGACAACTTTGGTTTTTGGGTCATCTCCATCCAAGTTCATACGCTTGGTCCCAGACTTTTTTTGATGTACGTGTCTGATGCATGGTGACATTGCATAAATCCTTCAGTACCCTTGGTAGGGTGGCAAACATGATAGGAACTGGAAGTACCAGAGCAAAGATCACACTAGGAAGTTACTAGCTTCAGGCCTCCGAGAAGGAGTAACACCCTACGTCCTGCTTTTGGTTTGTATTCATGGTGTAGTACCTCGTGCGAGGGCTTGCTACTTGTGAGTTGCGTTGGGATTTTCCCCGAAGAGGAAGGGTGAAGCAATATAGTAGCGGCGAAGTATTTTCCTCAGTGAGTACCAATGTTATCGAACCAATAGGAGAACCAAGCAAATCCTAGTGAGCAGCATCTACACACACAAGAGCAAATGCTTGCAACCAACGCGGGCAAGAGGGGCTGTCAATCCCTTGAACTCGTTACTTCCAAGGATTAAATCTGATAGTAACAGATAGATAAAATAAAAAAGAAAAGTAAAGTAAATAAATTGCAGCAAGGTATTTTTAGTTTTAGTAATATGATTAAAGTAGACACGAGGGCCATAGTTTTCACTAGAGACTTCTCTCTTGAAACATTGCATATGGTTGGTAGACAAATTACTGTTGGGCAATTGATATAAAAACACATAGTTATGATGATATTCATGGCAATGATCATGTATATAGACATCAGGTCTGTGATAAGTAGACCGAAATGGTTCTGCATCTACTACTATTACTGCACCAATCGACCGCTATCCAGCATGCATCTATGGTGTTAACTTCATAACAAACAGAGTAACACTTTAACCAAGATGACATGATGTAGACAAAGTAAACTCAAGCAATATGATTAAACCCCATCGTTTTACCCTTAATGGCAACAATACAATATGTGCCTCACTACCCCTTCTGTCACGAGGTGAGAACACCGTAAGATTGAACCCATCAGAAAGCACCTCTCCCACTAAAGATAAATCAATCTAGTTGGCAAAACCAAACAGACAGATCGAAGAGAAATACAAAGCTATAATAATCATGCATAATAAAGTCTGGAAAAGACTCCATTACTTTCAGTGAATATTCCAAATCATAAACCCACAATTCATCGGTTACCAACAAACACACCGCAAAAGAATTACATCAGATAGAACTCCATGGAGATCATGGAGAACATTTTATTGAAGTTCAAAGAGAGAGAAGAAGCCATCTAGCTACTAGCTATGGACCCATAGGTATGTGGTGAACTACTCACACAACATCGGTAGGCGGCAAGAATGATGTTAGAAGCCCTTCGTGATTGATTGCCCCTCTGGCATAGTACTAGAAAAGGCCTTCAGATGGGATCACAGAAGAATAGAAGCTTGCGGTGGCGTAAAAGGTGTTTCTGGTGGCTCTCTATTGGTTTGGGGATTTGTGAGAATTTATAGTGTTGGAATTAGGTCAAATGGAGCTACGTGGGACCCACGAGCTCAGGTGGTGCGCCCCCTGGGGGCGCGCTGTGTGAGCTGATCGCTCTCTCGTAGACCTTCTGGCGTCCTCCTGAATGTTCTAGGGTCCCTTCTAGTCCAGAAAAATCACTGTAAAGTTTGATCGTGCTAGGACATTGTTTTGTATTGATTTTCTGAAAAGCTAAAAACAAGAAAAAAACAGGAACTAGCACTGGGCACAGTTGATAGAAATATGCCCTAGAGGCAATAATAAAATGGTTATCATTATATTTCCTAAATCATGATAAAGGTTTATTATTCATGCTAGAATTTTATTGACCGGAAACTTAAATACATGTGTGGATACATAAACAAATACCGTGTCCCTAGTAAGCCTCTACTAAACTAGCTCGTTGATCAAAGATGATTGGTTTCTTAACCATAAACATGTGTTGTCATTTGATAACGGGATCACGTCATTAGGAGAATGATGTGATGGACAAGACCCATCTGTTAGCTTAGCATATTGTTCGTTCAGTTTATTACTACTGCTTTCTTCATGTCAAATACATATTCCTTCGACTATAAGATTATGCAACTCCCGGATACCGGAGGAATACCTTGTGTGCTATCAAACGTCACAACGTAATTGGGTGATCATAAAGATGCTCTACAGGTATCTCCGAAGGTGTTTGTTGAGTTGGCATAGATCGAGATTAGGATTCGTCACTCCGAGTATCGCAGAGGTATCTCTGGGCCCTCTCGGTAATACACATCATAAGAAGCCTTGCAAGCAAAGTGATGAATGAGTTAGTTGAAAGATGATGTATTACGGAAGGAGTAAAGAGACTTGTCGGTAACTAGATTAAACTAGGTATGAAGATACCGACAATCGAATCTCGGGCAAGTAACATACCCATGGACAAAGGGAATTACATATGTTGTCATAAGGTTCGACCGACAAAGATCTTCGTAGAATATGTAGGAGCCAATATGGGCATCCATATTCCATATTCCGCTATTGGTTATTGACCGGAGAGGTGTCTCGGTCATGTCTACATAGTTCTCGAACCCGTAGGGTCCGCACGCTTAACGTTCGTTGATGATATAATGTTATACGAGTTATATGATTTGGTGACAGAATGTTGTTCAGGGTCCTGGATGAGATCACGTACATGAAAAGGAGTCTCGAAATGGTCGAGGGGTAAAGATTTATATATAGGACGATGGTATTCGGACACCGGAAGTGTTTCGGATGGTACCGGGTACTTATCGGGTCACCGAAAGGAGTTTCGGGCATCCCCGGCAAAGTTATGGGCCTTATGGGCCAAGTGAGAGACCACACCAGCCCACAAGGGGCTGGTGCACCCTCTATAGGGGCCGTCCCTGTGGGGAGGAAAAGGAAAGGGTGGAGGAAACGAAAGTGTGGAGTTGGACTCCCACTTCCTTCCCTCTCCCCCCTCTTTCCTTTCCCCCTTGTCCATACAAGGAAAGGGGGGCGCAGCAGGGCAGGAGCCCTAGGGCCGGCGTCCAGCCCCTAGGGGCGCTCCCTAGCTGCCTTCCTCTCCCCTCCCACATATATATACATGGGGAGGGGGCGCCACACAATGACACAACATTGTCTTAGCTGTGTGCGGTGCCCCCGTCCACCGTTTACTCCCTCAGTCATATTTTCGTAGTGCTTAGGCAAAGCCCTGTAGAGATCGCATCACCATCACCGTCACCACGCCATCATGCTGTCAAAACTCATCTACTACCTCGCTATCTTGCTGTATCAAGAAGTCGTGGACGTCACCAAGCTGAACGCGTGCTGAATGCGGAGGTGTCGTACGTTCGGTACTCGATCGGTTGGATTGCAAAGAAGTTCGACTACATCAACCGCGTTGTCTAACGTTTCCACTTATGGTCTACGAGGGTACGTAGACACACTCTCCCCTCTCGTTGTTATGCATCTCCTTGATAGATCTTGCGTGTGCGTAGAATTTTTTTTTGTTTTCCATGCAATGTTTCCCAACAGTGGCATTTGAGCCAGGTCTATGCGTACATGATATGCATGAGTAGAACACAAAGAGTTGTGGGTGGTGATATTCATACTGCTTACCACCAATGCTTTATTTTGATTTGACAGTATTGTGGGATGAAGCGCCCCGGACTAACCTTACATGTCCACGCACATGAGACCGGTTCCACCGATAGACATGCAACTAGTTTTGCATAAAGGTGGCTGGTGGGTGTTTGTTTCTCCTACTTTAGTTGAACCGAATTTGACAACATCCGGTCCTTGAAGAAGGTTAAAACAACAAACTTGATGAATCACCGTTGTGGTTTTTGCGTCTAGCAACCATGTAAAACTTGCAACAACAAAGAATAGGACGTCTAACTTGTTTTTGTAGGGCATGTTGTGATGTGATATAGTCAAGATATGATGTGATATATGTTGATGTATGAGATGATCATGTTTTGTAATATCGACAACTGGCAGGAGCCTTAGGGTTGTCTCTTTTGTATGAAGTGCAAGCATCATGTAATTGCTTTACTTTATCACTATGCGTTAGTGATAGTTGTAGAATTAATAGTTGGCGTGACGACCTCGACACAACGACTCTACGATGGAGATCAGAGTGTCAAGCCGATGACGATGGGGATCATGGCGATGCTTTGGAGATGGAGATCAAAAGCACAAGATGATGGCCATATCATGTCACATATTTTGATTGCATGTGATGTTTATCCTTTATGCTTCTTATTTTGCTTAGAACGGCGGTAGCATTATAACATGATCCCTTCACTTAATTTTTGATAACCCACAAGTATAGGGGATCAATTGTAGCCTCTTTCGATAAGTAAGAGTTTCGAACCCAACGAGGAGCTAAAGGTAGAACGAATATTCCCTCAAGTTCTATCGACCACCGATACAACTCTACGCACACTTGACGTTTGCTTTACCTAGAACAAGTATGAAACTAGTTTGCAAGAATAAAACTAGGAGTACTTTGCGAGAATAATACTATGAATAAATTGTGAGGCAATAAAAGTGGATAGCTGATACATCTCCAACGTATCTATAATTTTTGATTGTTCCATGCTATTATATTACCCGTTTTGATGTTTATGGGCTTTACTATACACTTTTATATCATTTTTGGGACTAACCTACTAACCGGAGGCCCAACCCGAATTGCTGTTTTTTTTGCCTATTTTAGTGTTTCGCAGAAAAGAAATATCAAACGGAGTCCAAACGGAATGAAACCTTCGGGAGCGATCTTTTTGAAACAAACGCAATCTAGGAGACTTGGAGTGGATGTCAAGAAGCAGCCGAGGCGGCCACGAGGGTGCAAGGCACGCCCTAGGGGGGGCTGCCTTGTGGGCCCCTCGTGGCTCCCCTGACCGACTTCTTTCACCTATATATATCTACGTACCCCGCAAACATCCAGGAGCACCACGACACACTATTTCCACCGCCGTAACCTTATGTTACCGGGAGATCCCATCTTGGAGCCTTTTCCAGCATTCTGCCGGAGGCGGAATCGATCACGGAGGGCTTCTACATCAACGCCAAAGTCTCTCTGATGAGTTGTGAGTAGTTTACCACAGACCTTCGGGTCCATAGTTATTAGCTAGATGGCTTCTTCTCTCTCTTTGAATCTCAATAGAATGTTCTCCTCGATCTTCTTGGAGATCTATTCGATGTAACTCTTTTTGTGGTGTGTTTGTCGAGATCTGATGAATTGTGGGTTTATGATCAAGTTCATCTATGAGAAGTATTTGAATCTCCTCTGAATTCTTTTATGTATGATTGGTTATCTCTGCAAGTCTCTTCAAATTATCAGTTTGGTTTGGCCTACTAGATTGATCTTTCTTGCAATGGGAGAAGTGCCTAGCTTTGGGTTCAATCTTGCGGTGTCCTTTCCCAGTGACAGCAGGGGCAGCAAGGCACGTACTGTATTGTTGCCATCAAGGATAAAAAGATGGGGTTTATATCATATTGCTTGAGTTTATCCTTCTACATCATGGAATCTTGCTTAATGCGTTACTCTGTTCTTATGAACTTAATACTCTAGATGCATGCTGGATAGCGGTCGATGTGTGGAGTAATAGTAGTAGATGCAGACAGGAGTCCATCTACTTGTTATGGGCATGATGCCTATATACATGATCATTCCTATACATTCTCATAACTATGCACTTTTCTATCAATTTCTCGATAGTAATTTGTTCACCCACCGTAATACTTATGCTATCTTGAGAGAAGCCACTAGTGAAACCTTTGGCCCCTGGGTCTATCTTCCATCATATAAGTTTTCGATCTACTTTATTTTGCAATCTTTACTTTTCAATCTACATCATAAAAATACCAAAAATATTTATCTTATCTTATTATCTCTATCAGATCTCACTTTCGCAAGTTGCCGCGAAGGGATTGACAACCCCTTTATCGCGTTGGTCGCGAGGTTCTTGTTTGTTTGTGTAGGTGCGAGGGATTTGCGTGGAGCCTCCTACTGGATTGATACCTTGGTTCTCAAAAATTGAGGGAAATTCTTATGCTACTTTGCTGCATCACCCGTTCCTCTTCAAGGAAAAAACCAACACATGCTCAAGAGGTAGCAAGAAGGATATCTCGCGCCGTTGCCGGGGAGGTCTTCGCTCAAGTCAAGACATACCAAGTACCCATCACAAACTCATCTCCCTCGCATTACGTTATTTTCCATTTGCCTCTCGTTTTCCTCTCCCCCACTTCACCCTTGCTGTTTTATTAGCCCTCTCTTTCCCGTTCGCCTCTTTTTCGCTTGCTCCTCGTATTGGCTGCTATGTCTGAAACTGGGGAGGTTATCGTTGATCAGAACAATAGTGATAACATGGGAAATTTTGATGCTTTTGCTGATCCTGTTGAAGAACCCACCATCTTACACACTAAAAAGTTTCGAATTGGTAGCGGTAATATTATTGGAAAGGGGGTTATTAAAGATTTCTTTACTTGTGCTGGTGCTTTGCCCGCTATGGGTGAGTCTATTCTTCATAGAACTAGTAGACTTGCGGATGCTATATCCTTGCTTGTAGTTGAACTTGAAAGGCAGTTTATGCATATGCACCCTTGCATACAAAGGATTTTCCTAGAATTTTCCAATATTGAGCATTCTTCTATTAAGCGTGCAGCTACTATCTTTTTGGCACATGAGTTCAGATTTAGAATGAAAGAAGCTAAAGAAATTTTTGCGCACTATAGGGTGGACGGTGGTCGTCCTCCCATAGAGGCAATCCTATTTATTCAAGAAGACATAATACATTTACAATCTCTATATCATGTTGCTTTTAATGAAAACCTTAGAAAAAAGGTTCCTACCAATGTTCTAGCTGATAGAATCTCTGAGCTTAATGATGATTTTTCTATCCCAAATAATGGGTTAGGATTTTCTCTTGAGCAAAGGCTCATAACTTTTTGCCAAAAGAATTCTTATAATGATGATTTGGTTGTGCAATATGAGGGGCCAAAGGAGGAACCCATACCTCCCGAGCTTGATCTTGGGGACTTTTGTCCCATTAAATTTAACCCATTTGATTACTTTTAATTCCCACAAAGAAAACTTGCTGCTGAACGTAGAGAATATTAGATGCATTTTCGTGATTTACCTTACCAAAGATGGCAATACTTGATCTATCTTCGCTTTTATGCCTAGCTAGGGGCGTTAAACGATAGCGCTTGTTGGGAGGCAACCCAATTTTATTTTTGTTCCTTGATTTTTGTTCCTGTTTAGTAATAAATAATTCACCTAGCCTATGTTTAGATGTGGTTTTATGTTTTAATTAGTGTTTTTTCCAAGTAGAACCTTTGGGAAGACTTGAGTGAAGTCTTTATGATCTCGCTGTAAAAAACAGAAACTTTAGCGCTCACGAGATTAGCTGCCATTTTTTTACTGGAGAGTGATTTTAGGTTGATTCTTTTTGCAGATGATTAATAGAAAAATTCATAACGTCAAACAATTTATTTCAGAATTTTTGGAGTTAGAAAAATATTCGAAAGTTACTATAGACTGTTCTATTTTTGACAGATTCTGTTTTTTGTGTGTTGTTTGCTTATTTTGATGAATTTATGGCTAGTATCGGGGGGTATGAACCATAGAGAAGTTGGAATAAATTAGGTTTAACACCAATATAAATAAAGAATGAGTTTATTACAGTACCTTAAGTAGTGGTTTTTCTTTGTTGCACTAACGGAGCTTATGAGATTTTCTGTTGAGTTTTTTGTTGTGAAGTTTTCAAGTTTTGGGTAAAGATTTAATGGACTACGGAATAAGGAGTGGCAAGAGACTAAGCTTTGGGATTACTATGGCACCCCAAGATAATTCAAGGATAACCAAAAGCCTAAGCTTGGGGATGCCCCGGAAGGCATCCCCTCTTTTATCTTCGTCTATCGGTAACTTAACTTGGGGCTATATTTCTATTCACCACGTGATATGTGTTTTGCTTGGAGCGTCTTGTATGATATGAGTCTTTGCTTTTTAGTTTACCACAATCATCCTTGCTGTACACACATTTTTGGAGAGACACACATGATTCGGAATTTATTAGAAGACTCTATGTGCTTCACTTATATCTTTCGAGCTAGATAATTTTGCTCTGGTGCTTCACTTATATCTTTTTAGAGCGCGGCGGTGGTTTTATTTTGTAGAAATTATAGACCTCTCATGCTTCACTTATACTATTTTGAGAGTCTTTTAGAACAGCATGGTATTTGCTATGGTTACAAAATTGGTCCTACAATGATGGGCATCCAAGATGGGTATAATAAAAACTATCATACGGAGTGCATTAAACACTATGATCAATTTGATAATTGATAATTGTTTTGAGATATAGAGGTGGTAATATTAGAGTCATGCTAGTTGGATAATTATGAAATTGATAGATACTTGTGTTGAAGTTGGCAAGTCCCGTAGCATGCATGTATGGTCAAATTTGTGCAACAAATTTGTAGCATCGAGTGCTTTTTGATTGCCCTCCTTATGTGTGGAGGTCGGGAGCACGCGATGGTTAACTCCTACCAACCTCCCCCCTAGGAGCTTGCATAGTAGTACTTTGCTTCGAGGGCTAATAAATTTTTGCAATAAGTATATGAGTTCTTTATGACTAATGTGAGTCCATGGATTACACACACTCTTACCCTTCCACCATTGCTAGCCTCTCTTGTGCCGCGCAACTTTCGCCGGTATCATAAAACCTCCTTATATCTTCCTCAAAACAGCCACCATACCTACCCATTATGGCATTTCCATAGCCATTCCGAGATATATTGCCATGCAACTTTCCACCGTTCCGTTTATTATGACACGCTCCATCATTATCATATTGCTTTTGCATGATCATGTAGTTGACATCGTATTAGTGGCGAAGCCACCTTCATAATCATACATGACACTCTTGATTCATTGCATATCCCGGTACACCGTCGGAGGCATTCACATAGAGTCATATTTTGTTCTAAGTATTGAGTTGTAATTCTTGAGTTGTAAATCAATAAAAGTGTGATGATCTTCATTATTAGAGCATTGTCCCAAGTGAGGAAAGGATGATGGAGACTATGTTTCCCCCACAAGTCGGGATCAGACTTCGGACTTTACAAAAAAAATAAAAGAGGCCAAAGCAGATAAAATAAAAAAAAGGCCAAAGAAGCCCACCAAAATAAAAAAATGAGAGAAAAGGAGAGAAGGGACAATGTTACTATCCTTTTTCCACACTTGTGCTTGAAAGTAGCACCATGATCTTCATGATGGAGAGTCTCTTATGTTGTCACTTTCATATACTAGTGGGAATTTTTCATTATAGAAATTGGCTTGTATATTCCAATGATGGGCTTCCTCAAAATGCCCTAGGTCTTCGTGAACAAGCGAGTTGGATACACACCCACTTAGTTTGTTTCATTGAGCTTTCATACATTTATAGCTCTAGTGCATCCGTTGCATGGCAATCCCTACTCACTCACATTGATATTTAGTAATGGGCATCTCCATAGCCTGTTGATACGCCTATTTAATGTGAGACTTTCTCCATTTTGCCTTCTCCACATAACCTCCATCATCATATTCTATTCGACCCATAGTGCTATATCCATGGCTTATGCTCATGTATTGCGTGAGAATTTAAAAAGTTGAAGCGCGTTAAAAAGTATGAACCAATTGCTTGGCTAAAACCGGGGTTGTGCATGATGGGAGTATTTTCTGTGACAAAAATGAAGCATAGCCTAATTATATGATTTTGTAGGGATGAGCTTTCTTTGGCTATGTTATTTTGGTAAGACATGATTACTTGTTAGTATGCTTGAAGTATTACTATGTTTATGTCAATATGAACTTTTATTTTGAATCATTTGGATCTGAACATTCATGCCACAATAAAGAAAATTACATTGAGAAATATGCTAGGTAGCATTCCACATCAAAAATTCTGTTTTTATCATTTACCTACTCGAGGACGAGCAGGAATTAAGCTTGGGGATGCTTGATATGTCTCCAAGGTATCTATAATTTTTGATTGTTCCATGCTATTATATTACCCGTTTTGGATGTTTATGGGCTTTACTATACACTTTTATATCATTTTTGGGACTAACCTACTAACCGGAGGCCCAACCCGAATTGCTATTTTTTGCCTATTTCAGTGTTTCGCAGAACAGGAATATCAAACGGAGTCCAAACGGAATGAAACCTTCAGGAGCGATCTTTTTGGAAAAAATGCAATCCAAGAGACTTGGAGTGGACGTCAAGAAGCAACCGAGGCGGCCACGAGGGTGCAAGGCGCGCCCTGGGGGGGGGGGGGCGCCCCTGCCTCGTGGGCTCCTCGTGGCTCCCCTGACCGACTTCTTTCGCCTATATATATCTACATACCCTGAAAACATCCATGAGCACCACGAAACACTATTTCCACTGCCGTAACCTTCTGTTCCCGGGAGATCCCATCTTGGAGCCTTTTCCGGTGCTCCGCCAGAGGGGGAATCGATCACGAAGGGCTTCTACATCAACGCCAAAGCCTCTCCGATGAGTTCTGAGTAGTTTACCACAGACCTTCGGGTCCATAGTTATTAGCTAGATGGCTTCTTCTCTCTCTTTGAATCTCAATACAATGTTCTCCTCGATCTTCTTGGAGATCTATTCGATGTAACTCTTTTTGCAGTGTGTTTGTCAAGATCCAATGAATTGTGGGTTTATGATCAAGTTTATCTATGAGAAATATTTGAATCTCCTATGAATTATTTTATGTATGATTGATTATCTTTGCAAGTCTCTTCAAATTATCTGTTTGGTTTGGCCTACTAGATTGATCTCTCTTGCAATGGGAGAAGTGCTTAGCTTTGGGTTCAATCTTGCGGTGTCCTTTCCCAGTGACAGCAAGGGCAGCAAGGCACGTATTGTATTGTTGCCATCGAGGATAAAAATATGGGGTTTATATCATATTTCTTGAGTTTATCCTTCTACATCATATCATCTTGCTTAATGCGTTACTCTGTTCTTATGAACTTAATACTCTAGATGCATGCTGGATAGCAGTTGATGTGTGGAGTAATAGTAGTAGATGCAAGCAGGAGTCGATCTGCTTGTTACGGACGTGATGCCTATATATATGATCATGCCTATATATTCTCATAACTATGCACTTTTGTATCAATTGCTTGACAGTAATTTGTTCACCCGCCGTAATACTTATGCTATCTTAAGAGAAGCCACTAGTGAAACCTATGCCCCCCGGGTCTATCTTCCATCATATAAGTTTTCGATCTAGTTTATGTTGCAATCTTTACTTTTCAATCTACATAATAAAAATACCAAAAATATTTATCTTATCTCATTATCTCTATCAGATCTCACTTTCACAAGTTGCCGTGAAGGGATTAACAACCCCTTTATCGTGTTGGTTGCGAGGTTCTTGTTTGTTAGTGTAGGTACGAGGGATTTGCGTGGAGCCTCCTACTGGATTGATACCTTGGTTCTCAAAGCCCGAGGGAAATACTTACGCTACTTTGCTGCATCACCCTTTCCTCTTCAAGGGAAAAACCAAGGCATGCTCAAGAGGTAGAAATAGCTTTTGTCAACAAGAAAGTCATTTGTCCCTAGGCAATCGATAACAAGTATCGGTAATCTTTCTTTTAATTTTATATGAGGGAGAGGCATGAGCTAACATACTTTCTCTACTTGGATCATATGCACTTATGATTGGAACTCTATCAAGCATTCGCAACTACTAAAGATCATTAAGGTCGTGAAACCCAACCATATCATTAAGTACCATAAGTCATACCCCACCTACTCGGGTTTAAGTTTCTGTCACTCTCGCAACCCACTGTAAGCAAACCATGAACATATTGCAACACACTACAGCGGGGGCCCCTCGTGTTTGCACAAGACGGAGGGCATCGTAAGACAGCACCATAAATAAAATATACAATCATACCAACCAAGATCACGATTAACCCATAGGACAAAACCGATCTACTCAAATATCATAGGATAACCATAGATCATTGGGAAATAATATATGGAGTTGAGCACCATGTTTAAGTAGTGATTACAACAGGGAGAAGAGGTGTTACACCGCTGCATAGAGGGGGAGAAAGTTGGTGTTGACAGTAGCAAGGTTGTTGATGTAGATCGCCATCCCGATCGTTGCCCCGGCGGCACTCCGACGCCACCGGGAGAGAGGGGGAGAGAGACCCCTCCTTCTTCTTCTTCCTTGGCCTCCCCCCTAGATGGGAGGAGGGTTCCCCCTCTGGTCCATGGCCTCAATGGCTGTGGAGGGGCGAGATCCCCTTCGAGATTGGATCTGTCTCTCTGTCCTCTTCTATTTCGCGTTCCCCAGATCTGGCCGAAAACCATTTCTTATATTCCCGGAGATCCGTAACTCCGATTGCGCTGATCTTTTTACATGATTTTTTTCCTGATATAAGCTTCCTTGCGCCAAAAGTAGAGCTCCAACCGACGTACAACGTGGGCACAACCCACCACCACGCGCCAGGCTCAGGGGTCGGATCCAGGTGGGTTGTGCCCATCACGGGACTCTATTTGCGGTGATTCCAACTCCCCAAAATCACAAATATTCCAAAATAATTCTCCGTGGAGTTGCATCACGTTTGGACTTCATTTGGTATGGATTTTCCGCGATACAAAAACATGCAACAAACATGAACTGGCACTGGGCACTGGATAAGTAAGTTAGTCCAAATAAATCATATAAAAAGTGGCCAAAAGTATGTAAAACTTGTATAATCTTGGCATGAAACAATCAAAAATTATAGATACGAGGGAGACGTATCAACATCCTCAAGCTTAATTCGTGCTCTTCCCCGAGTAGGTTAATGATAAAAAACATAATTTTGATGTGAAATGCTACCTAGCATAAACTTGATCGTATGTCTAGTCATGGCATGAATATTAAGACATAAGTGATTCAAAGCAATAGTCTATAATTTGACATAAAGACATCATTACTCAAGCATCCAAATAAACAATCATGTCTTTCAGAATATCAAATGCTAAAGAACATTATCCCTACAAAATCATATATCTTGTCATGCTCTGTCTTCTTAACACAAAGTATAAATCGTGTACTACCCCGGTGTCAGCCAAGCAATTGGTTCATACTTTTTAACGTGCTTCAGCATTTTCACTCTCATGCAATACATGAGTGCAAGCCATGGATATAGCACTATCGGTGGAATAGAGTATGATGATAGGGGTAAATATAGAGAAGACAAAAAAGTAAGAAAGTCTCACATCGACGCAGCTAACTAACGGGCTATGGAGACGCCCATCAATTGATATCAATGCAAGGAGTAGGACTTCCATGCAACGGATGCACTAAGAGCTATAAGTGTATGAGAGCTCAGTATGAAACTAAGTGGGTGTGCATGAAACTCTACTATGCAAAATTCCCACTAGTATATAAAAGTGACAACATAGGAGACTCTCTATATGAAAAGATGGTACTACTTTGAAGCACAAGTGTGGTATTTGCATGCCCTTTTCTTTTCTTTTCTTTTTCATTCATTTTTTCTCTTTGTTTTCCTTTTTTTCTTTTTTTCTTTCCTTTTAGTCCGGAGTCTCATCCCGACTTGTGGGGGGATCATGGTCTCCATCATCCTTTCATCACTAGGGCAATGCTCTAATAATGAATAATGATGATCATCACACTTCTATTTACTTATAACTCAATACTACAAAATATGACTCTATATGAATGCCTTTGGAAATGATCTAGCGTACCATGTATGAAAATGATGAACGGTGGCTGAGCCACAAATGCTATGTCAGCTATATGATCATGCAAAGCAATATGAAAATGAATGCTCAAGTCATACGGAAGCGATGTAAGTTGGGTGGCAATATATCTCGGAATGGCCATGGAAAAGCCATAATAGGTAGGTATGGTGGCTGTTTTGAGGAAGATATAATAAGGCTTATGTGTGATAGAGCGTATCATATTATGGGGTTTGGATGAATCGACGAAGTTTGCACCACGTCTCGAGGTGAGAAAGGGAAATGCACGGTACCGTCGAGGCTAGCAAATTGCGGAAAGGTAAGAGTGCATATAATCCATGGACTCACATTAGTCATAAATAACTCATATACTTATTGCAAAAGTTTATTAGCCCTCGAAGCAAAGTAATACTATGCATGCTCCTAGGGGGTAGGTTGGTAGGAGTTAACTATCGTGCGCCCCTGACCTTCACACAAAGGTAGACAATCAAGGATAAATTGTGCTCCAACTTTCATAGCATAACGAGAGACTATACGTGCATGCTTTGGGCATCACAAACCTTAACACCAATATTCTTACTTAACCACAACCGTTTACTAGTACTTCCCACATATTTATCATCTCTATATCGCAAAACTATTGCAAGGAATCAAACATATCATATTAAGTGATCCATAAGTTTTATGTAAGATTTTATGACTAACCGTGCAATTGACCAATTCCTGATGACTCTATAAATAGATATAAGTGAAGCATGGGAGTTTAATTCTTTCTACAAAAGATCATGCTCTAACAAATATAAGTGAAGCAAAAAAGCATTCTACTAACATCGGTTTTCTATGTGAAGAGAAACAGACAATCCACACTTCAAATGATATAAGTGAAGCACATGAAGCATTCTATAAAGCCATACTCAAATGATATAAGTGAAGTGCAATGAGCATTCTATAAATCAACCATGTACTATCTCATACTAGCATGGTGCATAAAAGCAAAGTGAAAAATAAATGCAAAAGACGCTCCAAGATTTGCACATATCACATGAACGAAATGAATGCGAAAACATACCGATACTTGTTGAAGAAAGATGGGATGCCTTCCGGGGCATCCCCAAGCTTAGACGCTTTGAGTCTCCTTGAATATTTACTTGGGGTGCCTTGGGAATCCCCAAGCTTGAGCTCTTGCCTCTCCTCCTTCTCCTCATATCGAGACCTCCTCAATCTTTGAACACTTCATCCACACAAAACTTAAACGAACTTTTAGTGGCGGGGTTAGTGAAAATGGCAACGAAATCTCATCATGTACTGTTGCAACATTATTGTATAATTATAAGCAAGCATGACCACTATATGCTATCACAATTCTATGGCCCCAAGTCAAGGATTCATACATACGCAAATAATGAAGCTATAACAGCAATCTGTGAAAACAGGACAGCCTGTAAAGATTTGAACATCCACCATACTTCTGTAACTCTAACAATTATGAAAATTTTAGGAAAAACTAAACATTTTGTATAGGAAGATAGTGTAAAAAGTTTCAGAACCGTTTGACGTTCCAGTAAAAAACGTAAAATCGCGCACTACAACCAAAGTTTCTGTTTTGCACCGCACAAACCAACAAGCAATCTACCCATCCTAAAGGCAAATCTTGGCACATTATTTTTATAATACAATGGAATTGTACAAGGGGAGGGGGCGCCACACAATGACACAACATTGTCTTAGCTGTGTGCGGTGCCCCCGTCCACCGTTTACTCCCTCAGTCATATTTTCGTAGTGCTTAGGCAAAGCCCTGTAGAGATCGCATCACCATCACCGTCACCACACCATCATGGTGTCAAAACTCATCTACTACCTCGCTATCTTGCTGGATCAAGAAGTCGTGGACGTCACCAAGCTGAACGCGTGCTGAATGCGGAGGTGTCGTACGTTCGGTACTCGATCGGTTGGATTGCAAAGAAGTTCGACTACATCAACCGCATTGTCTAACGTTTCCACTTATGGTCTACGAGGGTACGTAGACACACTCTCCCCTCTCGTTGTTATGCATCTCCTTGATAGATCTTGCGTGTGCGTAGAATATTTTTTTTGTTTTCCATGCAATGTTTCCCAACAGTGGCATTTGAGCCAGGTCTATGCGTACATGATATGCATGAGTAGAACACAAAGAGTTGTGGGTGGTGATATTCATACTGCTTACCACCAATGCTTTATTTTGATTTGACAGTATTGTGGGATGAAGCGCCCCGGACCAACCTTACATGTCCACGCACATGAGACCGGTTCCACCGACAGACATGCAACTAGTTTTGCATAAAGGTGGCTGGTGGGTGTTTGTTTCTCCTACTTTAGTTGAACCGAATTTGACAACATCCGGTCCTTGAAGAAGGTTAAAACAACAAACTTGATGAATCACCGTTGTGGTTTTTGCGTCTAGCAACCATGTAAAACTTGCAACAACAAAGAATAGGACGTCTAACTTGTTTTTGTAGGGCATGTTGTGATGTGATATAGTCAAGATATGATGTGATATATGTTGATGTATGAGATGATCATGTTTTGTAATATCGACAACTGGCAGGAGCCTTAGGGTTGTTAGGGTTGTCTCTTTTGTATGAAGTGCAAGCATCATGTAATTGCTTTACTTTATCACTATGCGTTAGTGATAGTTGTAGAATTAATAGTTGGCGTGACGACCTCGACACAACGACTCTACGATGGAGATCAGAGTGTCAAGCCGATGACGATGGGGATCATGGCGATGCTTTGGAGATGGAGATCAAAAGCACAAGATGATGGCCATATCATGTCACATATTTTGATTGCATGTGATGTTTATCCTTTATGCTTCTTATTTTTCTTAGAACGGCGGTAGCATTATAACATGATCCCTTCACTTAATTTTTGATAACCCACAAGTATAGGGGATCAATTGTAGCCTCTTTCGATAAGTAAGAGTTTCGAACCCAACGAGGAGCTAAAGGTAGAACGAATATTCCCTCAAGTTCTATTGACCACCGATACAACTCTACGCACACTTGACGTTTGCTTTACCTAGAACAAGTATGAAACTAGTTTGCAAGAATAAAACTAGGAGTACTTTGCGAGAATAATACTATGAATAAATTGTGAGGCAATAAAAGTGGATAGCTGATACATCTCCAACGTATCTATAATTTTTGATTGTTCCATGCTATTATATTACCCGTTTTGATGTTTATGGGCTTTACTATACACTTTTATATCATTTTTGGGACTAACCTACTAACCGGAGGCCCAGCCCGAATTGCTGTTTTTTTGCCTATTTTAGTGTTTCGCAGAAAAGAAATATCAAACGGAGTCCAAACGGAATGAAACCTTCGGGAGCGATCTTTTTGAAACAAACGCAATCTAGGAGACTTGGAGTGGATGTCAAGAAGCAGCCGAGGCGGCCACAAGGGTGCAAGGCACGCCCTAGGGGGGGCTGCCTTGTGGGCCCCTCGTGGCTCCCCTGACCGACTTCTTTCACCTATATATATCTACGTACCCCGCAAACATCTAGGAGCACCACGACACACTATTTCCACCGCCGTAACCTTATGTTACCGGGAGATCCCATCTTGGAGCCTTTTCCAGCATTCTGCCGGAGGCGGAATCGATCACGGAGGGCTTCTACATCAACGCCAAAGTCTCTCTGATGAGTTGTGAGTAGTTTACCACAGACCTTCGGGTCCATAGTTATTAGCTAGATGGCTTCTTCTCTCTCTTTGAATCTCAATAGAATGTTCTCCTCGATCTTCTTGGAGATCTATTCGATGTAACTCTTTTTGTGGTGTGTTTGTCGAGATCTGATGAATTGTGGGTTTATGATCAAGTTCATCTATGAGAAGTATTTGAATCTCCTCTGAATTCTTTTATGTATGATTGGTTATCTCTACAAGTCTCTTCAAATTATCAGTTTGGTTTGTCCTACTAGATTGATCTTTCTTGCAATGGGAGAAGTGCCTAGCTTTGGGTTCAATCTTGCGGTGTCCTTTCCCAGTGACAGCAGGGGCAGCAAGGCACGTACTGTATTGTTGCCATCAAGGATAAAAATATGGGGTTTATATCATATTGCTTGAGTTTATCCTTCTACATCATGGAATCTTGCTTAATGCGTTACTCTGTTCTTATGAACTTAATACTCTAGATGCATGCTGGATAGCGGTCGATGTGTGGAGTAATAGTAGTAGATGCAGACAGGAGTCCATCTACTTGTTATGGGCATGATGCCTATATACATGATCATGCCTATACATTCTCATAACTATGCACTTTTCTATCAATTGCTCGATAGTAATTTGTTCACCCACCGTAATACTTATGCTATCTTGAGAGAAGCCACTAGTGAAACCTATGGCCCCTGGGTCTATCTTCCATCATATAAGTTTTCGATCTACTTTATTTTGCAATCTTTACTTTTCAATCTACATCATAAAAATACCAAAAATATTTATCTTATCTTATTATCTCTATCAGATCTCACTTTCGCAAGTTGCCGCGAAGGGATTGACAACCCCTTTATCGCGTTGGTCGCGAGGTTCTTGTTTGTTTGTGTAGGTGCGAGGGATTTGCGTGGAGCCTCCTACTGGATTGATACCTTGGTTCTCAAAAACTAAGGGAAATTCTTATGCTACTTTGCTGCATCACCCGTTCCTCTTCAAGGAAAAAACCAACACATGCTCAAGAGGTAGGAAGAAGGATATCTCGCGCCGTTGCCGGGGAGGTCTTCGCTCAAGTCAAGACATACCGAGTACCCATCACAAACTCATCTCCCTCGCATTACATTATTTTCCATTTGCCTCTCGTTTTCCTCTCCCCCACTTCACCCTTGCTGTTTTATTCGCCCTCTCTTTCCCGTTCGCCTCTTTTTCGCTTGCTCCTCGTATTGGCTGCTATGTCTGAAACTGGGGAGGTTATCATTGATAAGAACAATAGTGATAACATGGGAAATTTTGATGCTTTTGCTGATCCTGTTGAAGAACCCACCATCTTACACACTAAAAAGTTTCGAATTGGTAGCGGTAATATTATTGGAAAGGGGGTTATTAAAGATTTCTTTACTTGTGCTGGTGCTTTGCCCGCTATGGGTGGGTCTATTCTTCATAGAACTAGTAGACTTGCGGATGCTATATCCTTGCTTGTAGTTGAACTTGAAAGGCAGTTTATGCTTATGCACCCTTGCATACAAAGGATTTTCCTAGAATTTTCCAATATTGAGCATTCTTCTATTAAGCGTGCAGCTACTATCTTTTTGGCACATGAGTTCAGATTTAGAATGAAAGAAGCTAAAGAAATTTTTGCGCACTATAGGGTGGACGGTGGTCGTCCTCCCATAGAGGCAATCCTATTTATTCAAGAAGACATAATACATTTACAATCTCTATATCATGTTGCTTTTAATGAAAACCTTAGAAAAAAGGTTTCTACCAATGTTCTAGCTGATAGAATCTCTGAGCTTAATGATGATTTTTCTATCCCAAATAATGGGTTAGGATTTTCTCTTGAGCAAAGGCTCATAACTTTTTGCCAAAAGAATTCTTATAATGATGATTTGGTTGTGCAATATGAGGGGCCAAAGGAGGAACCCATACCTCCCGAGCTTGATCTTGGGGAATTTTGTCCCATTAAATTTAACCCATTTGATTACTTTTAATTCCCACAAAGAAAACTTGCTGCTGAACGTAGAGAATATTAGATGCGTTTTCGTGATTTACCTTACCAAAGATGGCAATACTTGATCTATCTTCGCTTTTATGCCTAGCTAGGGGCGTTAAACGATAGCGCTTGTTGGGAGGCAACCCAATTTTATTTTTGTTCCTTGATTTTTGTTCCTGTTTAGTAATAAATAATTCATCTAGCCTATGTTTAGATGTGGTTTTATGTTTTAATTAGTGTTTTTTCCAAGTAGAACCTTTGGGAAGACTTCAGTGAAGTCTTTATGATCTCGCTGTAAAAAACAGAAACTTTAGCGCTCACGAGATTAGCTGCCATTTTTTACTGGAGAGTGATTTTAGGTTGATTCTTTTTGCAGATGATTAATAGAAAAATTCATAACGTCAAACAATTTATTTCAGAATTTTTGGAGTTAGAAAAGTATTCGAAAGTTACTATAGACTGTTCTATTTTTGACAGATTCTGTTTTTTGTGTGTTGTTTGCTTATTTTGATGAATTTATGGCTAGTATCGGGGGGTATGAACCATAGAGAAGTTGGAATAAATTAGGTTTAACACCAATATAAATAAAGAATGAGTTTATTACAGTACCTTAAGTAGTGGTTTTTCTTTGTTGCACTAACGGAGCTTATGAGATTTTCTGTTGAGTTTTTTGTTGTGAAGTTTTCATGTTTTGGGTAAAGATTTAATGGACTACGGAATAAGGAGTGGCAAGAGACTAAGCTTTGGGATTACTATGGCACCCCAAGATAATTCAAGGGTAACCAAAAGCCTAAGCTTGGGGATGCCCCGGAAGGCATCCCCTCTTTTATCTTCGTCTATCGGTAACTTAACTTGGGGCTATATTTTTATTCACCACGTGATATGTGTTTTGCTTGGAGCGTCTTGTATGATATGAGTCTTTGCTTTTTAGTTTACCACAATCATTCTTGCTGTACACACATTTTTGGAGAGACACACATGATTCGGAATTTATTAGAAGACTCTATGTGCTTCACTTATATCTTTCGAGCTAGATAATTTTGCTCTGGTGCTTCACTTATATCTTTTTAGAGCGCGGCGGTGGTTTTATTTTGTAGAAATTATAGATCTCTCATGCTTCACTTATACTATTTTGAGAGTCTTTTAGAACATCATGGTATTTGCTATGGTTACAAAATTGGTCCTACAATGATGGGCATCCAAGATGGGTATAATAAAAACTATCATACAGAGTGCATTAAACACTATGATCAATTTGATAATTGATAATTGTTTTGAGATATAGAGGTGGTAATATTAGAGTCATGCTAGTTGGATAATTAGGAAATTGATAAATACTTGTGTTGAAGTTGGCAAGTCCCGTAGCATGCATGTATGGTCAAATTTGTGCAACAAATTTGTAGCATCGGGTGCTTTTTGATTGCCCTCCTTATGTGTGGAGGTCGGGAGCACGCGATGGTTAACTCCTACCAACCTCCCCCCTAGGAGCATGCATAGTAGTACTTTGCTTCGAGGGCTAATAAATTTTTGCAATAAGTATATGAGTTCTTTATGACTAATGTGAGTCCATGGATTACACACACTCTTACCCTTCCACCATTGCTAGCCTCTCTTGTGCCGCGCAACTTTCGCCGGTATCATAAAACCTCCTTATATCTTCCTCAAAACAACCACCATACCTGCCCATTATGGCATTTCCATAGCCATTCCGAGATATATTGCCATGCAACTTTCCACCGTTCCGTTTATTATGACACGCTCCATCATTATCATATTGCTTTTGCATGATCATGTAGTTGACATCGTATTAGTGGCGAAGCCACCTTCATAATCATACATGCCACTCTTGATTCATTGCATATCCCGGTACACCGTCGGAGGCATTCACATAGAGTCATATTTTGTTCTAAGTATTGAGTTGTAATTCTTGAGTTGTAAATCAATAAAAGTGTGATGATCTTCATTATTAGAGCATTGTCCCAAGTGAGGAAAGGATGATGGAGACTATGTTTCCCCCACAAGTCGGGATGAGACTTCGGACTTTACAAAAAAAATAAAAGAGGCCAAAGAAGACAAAATAAAAAAAGGCCAAAGAAGCCCACCAAAATAAAAAAATGAGAGAAAAGGAGAGAAGGGACAATGTTACTATCCTTTTTCCACACTTGTGCTTGAAAGTAGCACCATGATCTTCATGATAGAGAGTCTCTTATGTTGTCACTTTCATATACTAGTGGGAATTTTTCATTATAGAAATTGGCTTGTATATTCCAATGATGGGCTTCCTCAAAATGCCCTAGGTCTTCGTGAGCAAGCGAGTTGGATACACACCCACTTAGTTTGTTTCATTGAGCTTTCATACATTTATAGCTCTAGTGCATCCGTTGCATGGCAATCCCTACTCACTCACATTGATATTTAGTAATGGGCATCTCCATAGCCTGTTGATACACCTATTTAATGTGAGACTTTCTCCTTTTTGCCTTCTCCACATAACCTCCATCATCATATTCTATTCGACCCATAGTGCTATATCCATGGCTTATGCTCATGTATTGCGTGAGAATTTAAAAAGCTGAAGCGCATTAAAAAGTATGAACCAATTGCTTGGCTAAAACCGGGGTTGTGCATGATGGGAGTATTTTCTGTGACAAAAATGAAGCATAGCCTAATTATATGATTTTGTAGGGATGAACTTTCTTTGGCTATGTTATTTTGGTAAGACATGATTACTTGTTAGTATGCTTGAAGTATTACTATGTTTATGTCAATATGAACTTTTATTTTGAATCATTTGAATCTGAACATTCATGCCACAATAAAGAAAATTACATTGAGAAATATGCTAGGTAGCATTCCACATCAAAAATTCTGTTTTTATCATTTACCTACTCGAGGACGAGCAGGAATTAAGCTTGGGGATGCTTGATATGTCTCCAAGGTATCTATAATTTTTGATTGTTCCATGCTATTATATTACCCGTTTTGGATGTTTATGGGCTTTACTATACACTTTTATATCATTTTTGGGACTAACCTACTAACCGGAGGCCCAACCTGAATTGCTATTTTTTGCCTATTTCAGTGTTTCGCAGAACAGGAATATCAAACGGAGTCCAAACGGAATGAAACCTTCAGGAGCGATCTTTTTGGAAAAAATGCAATCCAAAAGACTTGGAGTGGACGTCAAGAAGCAACCGAGGCGGCCACGAGGGTGCAAGGCGCGCCCTGGGGGGGGGGGGGCGCCCCTGCCTCGTGGGCTCCTCGTGGCTCCCCTGACCGACTTCTTTCGCCTATATATATCTACATACCTTGAAAACATCCATGAGCACCACGAAACACTATTTCCACTGCCGTAACCTTCTGTTCCCGGGAGATCCCATCTTGGAGCCTTTTCCGGTGCTCCGCCAGAGGGGGAATCGATCACGGAGGGCTTCTACATCAACGCCAAAGCCTCTCCGATGAGTTCTGAGTAGTTTACCACAGACCTTCGGGTCCATAGTTATTAGCTAGATGGCTTCTTCTCTCTCTTTGAATCTCAATACAATGTTCTCCTCGATCTTCTTGGAGATCTATTCGATGTAACTCTTTTTGCAGTGTGTTTGTCAAGATCCAATGAATTGTGGGTTTATGATCAAGTTTATCTATGAGAAATATTTGAATCTCCTATGAATTATTTTATGTATGATTGATTATCTTTGCAAGTCTCTTCAAATTATCTGTTTGGTTTGGCCTACTAGATTGATCTCTCTTGCAATGGGAGAAGTGCTTAGCTTTGGGTTCAATCTTGCGGTGTCCTTTCCCAGTGACAGCATGGGCAGCAAGGCACGTATTGTATTGTTTCCATCGAGGATAAAAATATGGGGTTTATATCATATTTCTTGAGTTTATCCTTCTACATCATATCATCTTGCTTAATGCGTTACTCTGTTCTTATGAACTTAATACTCTAGATGCATGCTGGATAGCAGTTGATGTGTGGAGTAATAGTAGTAGATGCAAGCAGGAGTCGATCTGCTTGTTACGGACGTGATGCCTATATATATGATCATGCCTATATATTCTCATAACTATGCACTTTTGTATCAATTGCTTGACAGTAATTTGTTCACCCGCCGTAATACTTATGCTATCTTAAGAGAAGCCACTAGTGAAACCTATGGCCCCCGGGTCTATCTTCCATCATATAAGTTTTCGATCTAGTTTATGTTGCAATCTTTACTTTTCAATCTACATAATAAAAATACCAAAAATATTTATCTTATCATATTATCTCTATCAGATCTCACTTTCACAAGTTGCTGTGAAGGGATTAACAACCCCTTTATCGTGTTGGTTGCGAGGTTCTTGTTTGTTAGTGTAGGTACGAGGGATTTGCGTGGAGCCTCCTACTGGATTGATACCTTGGTTCTCAAAGCCCGAGGGAAATACTTACGCTACTTTGCTGCATCACCCTTTCCTCTTCAAGGGAAAAACCAAGGCATGCTCAAGAGGTAGCAATAGCTTTTGTCAACAAGAAAGTCATTTGTCCCTAGGCAATCGATAACAAGTATCGGTAATCTTTCTTTTAATTTTATATGAGGGAGAGGCATGAGCTAACATACTTTCTCTACTTGGATCATATGCACTTATGATTGGAACTCTATCAAGCATTCGCAACTACTAAAGATCATTAAGGTCGTGAAACCCAACCATATCATTAAGTACCATACGTCATACCCCACCTGCTCGGGTTTAAGTTTCTGTCACTCTCGCAACCCACTGTAAGCAAACCATGAACATATTGCAACACACTACAGCGGGGGCCCCTCGTGTTTGCGCAAGACGGAGGGCACGGTAGGACAGCACCATAAATAAAATATACAATCATACCAACCAAGATCACGATTAACCCATAGGACAAAACCGATCTACTCAAATATCATAGGATAACCATAGATCATTGGGAAATAATATATGGAGTTGAGCACCATGTTTAAGTAGTGATTACAACAGGGAGAAGAGGTGTTACACCGCTGCATAGAGGGGGAGAAAGTTGGTGTTGACAGTAGCAAGGTTGTTGATGTAGATCGCCATCCCGATCGTTGCCCCGGCGGCACTCCGACGCCACCGGGAGAGAGGGGGAGAGAGACCCCTCCTTCTTCTTCTTCCTTGGCCTCCCCCCTAGATGGGAGGAGGGTTCCCCCTCTGGTCCATGGCCTCCATGGCTGTGGAGGGGTGAGATCCCCTTCGAGATTGGATCTGTCTCTCTGTCCTCTTCTATTTCGCGTTCCCCAGATCTGGCCGAAAACCATTTCTTATATTCCCGGAGATCCGTAACTCCGATTGTGCTGATCTTTTTACATGATTTTTTTCCTGATATAAGCTTCCTTGCGCGAAAAGTAGATCTCCAACCGACGTACACCGTGGGCACAACCCACCACCACGCGCCAGGCTCAGGGGTCGGATCCAGGTGGGTTGTGCCCATCACGGGACTCTGTTTGCGGTGATTCCAACTCCCAAAAATCACAAATATTCCAAAATAATTCTCCGTGGAGTTGCATCACGTTTGGACTTCATTTGGTATGGATTTTCCGCGATACAAAAACATGCAACAAACATGAACTGGCACTGGGCACTGGATAAGTAAGTTAGTCCAAATAAATCATATAAAAAGTGGCCAAAAGTATGTAAAACTTGTATAATCTTGGCATGAAACAATCAAAAATTATAGATACGAGGGAGACGTATCAACATCCTCAAGCTTAATTCGTGCTCTTCCCCGAGTAGGTTAATGATAAAAAACATAATTTTGATGTGAAATGCTACCTAGCATAAACTTGATCGTATGTCTAGTCATGGCATGAATATTAAGACATAAGTGATTCAAAGCAATAGTCTATAATTTGACATAAAGACATCAATACTCAAGCATCCAAATAAACAATCATGTCTTTCAGAATATCAAATGCTAAAGAACATTATCCCTACAAAATCATATATCTTGTCATGCTCTGTCTTCTTAACACAAAGTATAAATCGTGTACTACCCCGGTGTTAGCCAAGCAATTGGTTCATACTTTTTAACGTGCTTCAGCATTTTCACTCTCATGCAATACATGAGTGCAAGCCATGGATATAGCACTATCGGTGGAATAGAGTATGATGATAGGGGTAAATATAGAGAAGACAAAAAAGTAAGAAAGTCTCACATCGACGCAGCTAACTAACGGGCTATGGAGACGCCCATCAATTGATATCAATGCAAGGAGTAGGGACTTCCATGCAACGGATGCACTAAGAGCTATAAGTGTATGAGAGCTCAGTATGAAACTAAGTGGGTGTGCATGAAACTCTACTATGCAAAATTCCCACTAGTATATAAAAGTGACAACATAGGAGACTCTCTATATGAAAAGATGGTACTACTTTGAAGCACAAGTGTGGTATTTGCATGCCCTTTTCTTTTCTTTTCTTTTTCATTCATTTTTTCTCTTTGTTTTCCTTTTTTTCCTTTTTTTCTTTCCTTTTAGTCCGGAGTCTCATCCCGACTTGTGGGGGGATCATGGTCTCCATCATCCTTTCATCACTAGGGCAATGCTCTAATAATGAATAATGATGATCATCACACTTCTATTTACTTATAACTCAATACTACAAAATATGACTCTATATGAATGCCTTTGGAAATGATCTAGCGTAACATGTATGAAAATGATGAACGGTGGCTGAGCCACAAATGCTATGTCAGCTATATGATCATGCAAAGCAATATGAAAATGAATGCTCAAGTCATATGGAAGCGATGTAAGTTGGGTGGCAATATATCTCGGAATGGCCATGGAAAAGCCATAATAGGTAGGTATGGTGGCTGTTTTGAGGAAGATATAATAAGGCTTATGTGTGATAGAGCGTATCATATTATGGGGTTTGGATGAACCGACGAAGTTTGCACCACGTCTTGAGGTGAGAAAGGGAAATGCACGGTACCGTCGAGGCTAGCAAATTGCGGAAAGGTAAGAGTGCATATAATCCATGGACTCACATTAGTCATAAATAACTCATATACTTATTGCAAAAGTTTATTAGCCCTCGAAGCAAAGTAATACTACGCATGCTCCTAGGGGGTAGGTTGGTAGGAGTTAAATCGTGCGCCCCTGACCTTCACACAAAGGTAGACAATCAAGGATAAATTGTGCTCCAACTTTCATAGCATAACGAGAGACTATACGTGCATGCTTTGGGCATCACAAACCTTAACACCAATATTCTTACTTAACCACAACCGTTTACTAGTACTTCCCACATATTTATCATCTCTATATCGCAGAACTATTGCAAGGAATCAAACATATCATATTAAGTGATCCATAAGTTTTATGTAAGATTTTATGACTAACCGTGCAACTGACCAATTCCTGATGACTCTATAAATAGATATAAGTGAAGCATGGGAGTTTAATTCTTTCTACAAAAGATCATGCTCTAACAAATATAAGTGAAGCAGAAAAGCATTCTACTAACATCGGTTTTCTATGTGAAGAGAAACAGACAATCCACACTTCAAATGATATAAGTGAAGCACATGAAGCATTCTATAAAGCCATACTCAAATGATATAAGTGAAGTGCAATGAGCATTCTATAAATCAACCATGTACTATCTCATACTAGCATGGTGCATAAAAGCAAAGTGAAAAATAAATGCAAAAGACGCTCCAAGATTTGCACATATCACATGAACGAAACGAATGCGAAAACATACCGATACTTGTTGAAGAAAGATGGGATGCCTTCTGGGGCATCCCCAAGCTTAGACGCTTTGAGTCTCCTTGAATATTTACTTGGGGTGCCTTGGGAATCCCCAAGCTTGAGCTCTTTCCTCTCCTCCTTCTCCTCATATCGAGACCTCCTCAATCTTCGAACACTTCATCCACACAAAACTTAAACGAACTTTTAGTGGCGGGGTTAGTGAAAATGGCAACGAAATCTCATCATGTACTGTTGCAACATTATTGTATAATTATAAGCAAGCATGACCACTATATGCTATCACAATTCTATGGCCCCAAGTCAAGGATTCAAACATACGCAAATAATGAAGCTATAACACCAATCTGTGAAAACAGGACAGCCTGTAAAGATTTGAACATCCACCATACTTCTGTAACTCTAACAATTATGAAAATTTTAGGAAAAACTAAACATTTTGTATAGGAAGATAGTGCAAAAAGTTTCAGAACCGTTTGACGTTCCAGTAAAAAACGTAAAATCGCGCACTACAACCAAAGTTTCTGTTTTGCACCGCACAAACCAACAAGCAATCTACCCATCCTAAAGGCAAATCTTGGCACATTATTTTTATAATACAATGGAATTGTACAAGGGTATAATTATTTTTGGTCGAAAAGTTTCTGTAATTTGAG
The DNA here is from genome assembly GCF_018294505.1 of Triticum aestivum. Classification (NCBI taxonomy): domain Eukaryota; kingdom Viridiplantae; phylum Streptophyta; class Magnoliopsida; order Poales; family Poaceae; genus Triticum; species Triticum aestivum. The sequence goes on from NC_057813.1 coordinate 634,555,035, forward strand.
ATTCACGAAGTTTCCATGGGCATGAACAAATTTCAAGGCTAGCTTCCACTTTCACAATGCTCGTCGCTCTCACTTTCACTTTTCTTTTAGTGAAATTTTAAGTTTCCCCCCGACGGTGTCAAAACCGGTGGATCTCGGGTAGGGGGTCCTGAACTGTGCGTCTAAGGCTAATGGTAACAGGAGGTTGGGGACACGATGTTTACCCAGGTTCGGGCCCTCTCTATGGAGGTAATACCCTACTTCCTGCTTGATTGATCTTGATGATATGAGTATTACAAGAGTTGATCTACCACGAGATCATAGAGGCTAAACCCTAGAAACTAGCCTATGATTATCATTGTCCTTGTCCTACAGACTAAACCCTCCAGTTTATATAGACACCGGAGGGGGCTAGAGTTACACAGAGTCGGTTACAGAGAAGGGAATCTACATATCCGAATCGCCAAGCTTGCCTTCCATGCAAAGGAGAGTCCCACCCGGACACGGGACGAAGTCCTCTATCTTGTATCTTCATAGTCCAACAGTCCGGCTAAAGTATATAGTCCGGCTGTCCGAGGACCCCTTAATCCAGGACTCCCTCAGTAGCCCTTGAACCAAGCTTCAATGACGATTGAGTCCGGCGCGCAGTTTGTCTTCGACATTGCAAGGTGGGTTCCTTCTCCGAATACTCCAAAGTAGATCTTGAACACAAGAATCATGTCCGGCTCTGCAAAACAAATTCCACATACCACCGTAGAGAGAACGATATTCCATGAGTCTAATATGCTGACAACTTTTCCATAACGTGACATCACGCCGTGGTCCGGTTATTATTCGAACCGTTTTTCCAACCTGCTACTACACGTTTCACGAGGCGGTTTTATTGACACGTCTTGTCGAAGCAGAGGTCGTGTCCCCTTATCACGGGATTCTCATCAATACGGGCGTGGGTAACCCAACCATGCCATTAGCATGGGAATAAGCGAGTTTATAGGGCAAGTGGGGCGGCGCATGATTTCTGCTACCTTTATAAAGAGATAAGGATTCCCCTTTTTCACCCACGCCTTCTTCTTCCTCTGCTCATCCATTCTCGAGCTCTAACGCCCAAGCTTTCGCCTTCTCCGCAAAAACATTCCAAACATGTCCGGAACATGTCCGGAGCCCCAGGAAAGGGTAGAGTTCCACTCCCACTTCGTCCGCGGGCTAGGATTCCCTCTCCACCCGTTCGTCCGTGGACTGATGTTCTACTATGGGCTAGACTTCCATGATTTAGCCCCCAACTCCATCCTCAACATCTCGGCATTTATTTTCGTGTGCGAGGCCTTTCTCCGGATCAACCTCACTTCGGCCTATGGTTGAAGACTTTCAATGTGAAGCCAAAGGTTGTAAGCGACCAACAAGCGGAGTGCGGAGGCGCCATGATGGGCAAGATGCCCAATGTCAGTTGGCCCGAAGGCTCCTTTGTGGAGACTATGAAGGGGTGACAATTGGGGTGGTTCTATATCACCGAGCCGCGCGACACCAACTGGGCGGCGACCCCCGAATTCTGATCCGGCGTCCCCATGCGGCTCACCTCCTGGTAAGAGAAGGGCCTAGCTTGGGGCTCAGCGAAAGAACTGACTGGACTCCAGACATGTGTCCAAAACATGGTAAGCAAGAAAATCAAGCTCGTCAACGTGATCCAAGTCATGCTCTTCCACCGGATTCTTCCGTGCCAGAGACGGACTTGTAATTTGTGGGAGTTCGACCTGGCCGAACACCAGACGCTGCTAGAGCTCTTCGGCACGATGCACGAAGACGTCTGGAAGGTGCTATTCAAGGCTAGCGAGGTACCACCGCCCACGACCGAAGATCGCGGGCTCAGTGCAAAATGCCGAGCTAATCCGGTAAGTTTTCATATTTGCAAGATATGTCTTTTACTAGCATATCTGCGGGAGGAACCTAAGCCTCCATACCAATCTTTCAGGCCTGGGTAACGATAGAGGAGAAGATCAACTATCTGGCTCCGCTACCTAAAGATCCAGACTCACCTCTTCTGACGAGGATGATATTTCCGGTGCCCTACGAGGTGCCGGAGAAGAAGGCCAAGAAGACGGCCATAGGGACCAAAGATGGTCTCCAACGCAAGGGCGCTTCGGACATGATGTCCGAAGCCACCGAGACGCGCTCCTCCACCGAAGATGAGGAGGTGGAGGAGGAGGAGGAAATCCATCCCCCCCTACTAGGGAAAAAAAAGAAGAGGAAGGCCTCCACGCATGGGGAAGACGAGGCGTCCAAGAAGAGAAAAACCTTCCTTGCAGACTACTCCGCCGCAGCCACCAACAACGGCGAGGAGTGGGAGCCTAGGGTCAAGCCCCTAGACAAATCGTAAGTATCCGGACACAATAGTATTTCCGGTCTGTTTGCTCTATCGCTTCTTACTGTTCCGTACATGCACCTGCAGTCCGGCCAAATCCAACATCGAGATATCCTCCTCTTCAGAGGGATCGCTGGACCCGTCGGCGATGAACAACAAGTCTCTTCCGACGGCCTCCTCCCCTAAGGCCTCGGACAACACCAAGGTGTTGTCTCGAAGGATACTAGGCCAAGGGGAGACCGTTCTGTAGACACCAGAGGGTGAAACCCCGGTTGCCGAACACATGGGGGGAAAGGCCCTGATACATCTCCAACGTATCTATAATTTTTGATTGTTCCATGTTATTATATTACCTGTTTTGGATGTTTATGGGCTTTACTTTACACTTTTATATCATTTTTGGGACTAACCTACTAACCGGAGGCCCAGCCTGTATTGCTGTTTTTTTGCCTATTTCAGTATATCAAAGGAAAGGAATATCAAACAGAGTTCAAACGGAATGAAACCTTTGGGAGCGTGATTTTTGGAGCGAACGTGATCTGGAGGACTTGGAGTGCAAGTCAAGAAGCTCCTGAGGCGGCCACGAGGGTGGAGGGCGCCCCCTATAGGGCACGCCCCCTGTCTCGTGGACCCCTCGGGCGTCTACCGATGTACTTCTTCTACCCATATATACCCATGTACCCCGAAAACATCAACAGAGGCGAAGAAAACCTATTTCCACCATCGTAACTTCCTGTATCTGTGAGATCCCATCTTGGAGCCTTCGCCGGCACTCTGCTGGAGGGGGAATCGACCACGGAGGGCTTCTACATCAACACCATAGCCTCTCCGATGATTTGTGAGTAGTTTACCATAGACCTTCCGGTCCATAGTTATTAGCTAGATGGCTTCTTCTCTCTTTTTGGATCTCAATACCATGTTCTCCTTCCTCTTCTTGGAGATCTATTCGATGTAACTCTTTTTGCGGTGTGTTTGTCGAGATCCGATGAGTTGTGGGTTTATGATCAAGTTTATCTATGAGAAATATCTGAATCTCCTCTGAATTCTTTTATGTATGATTGAGTTATCTTTGCAAGTCTCTTCGAATTATCGGTTTGGTTTAGCCTACTAGATTGGTCTTTCTTTTGCATGGGAGAAGTGCTTAGCTTTGGGTTCAATCTTGCAGTGTCTTTTCCCAGTGACAACAGGGGCAGCAAGGCACGTATTGTATTGTTGCCATCGAGGATAAAAAGATGGGATTTATATCATATTGCATGAGTTTATCCCTCTACATCATGTCATCTTTCTTAAAGCATTACTCTGTTCTTATGAACTTAATACTCTAGATGCATGCTGGATAGCGGTCGATGTGTGGAGTAATAGTAGTAGATGTAGGCAGGAGTCGGTCTACTTGTCACAGACGTGATGCCTATATACATGATCATGCCTAGATCTATACCTATACTAATTACAGACTCCCAAGAAATTCCCACTTTAATTAGAATTTACGGACCGTTAATCTGCTGGTGGGACCGAATTATTACGGTGTAGATCTTTCAATAGGACAAAAAGACTTCCAAGAAATTCCCACGTTAATTAGAATTTACGGACCGTTAATCTGCTGGTGGGACCGAATTATTACGGTGTAGATCTTTCAATAGGACAAAAAGTTTTTTCATCAAATTAAACCATGATATATTTACATCCGTAGGATGACTAGCATCGGATCCCTTAAAAATAACTCACCAACAACCACGATCATTTACATCCGTAGAATTACCTAGCATAAACCAGTATCCCGTCGAAAAAACAATAGCATACCATGTAGCAGCCATGTGCGGCAGGAGGACTCCTATGCTCACGCTCCTTGATTTGGTCTGGACTCTAATCTCTCTTCTCCTATTTATTCTCTTCATCCCTGAATTAAGGCTAGATGGTTGTGTGTATGGTAATCTTTTCTCTTTCTCTAATCTCTTCGCCCTGATTTTAAAGGATGCGTGGTCGGTACTTTTTGCTTTTACATCTTCAAAATCAAATCATGGTACATGGAAAGGAAAAAAAAGAAAGGTGAGCACACATCGCTGCAGACATCAATCCAAATCGGCACCGCATCTCATCCATGATGGATGCACGGCACGTTGTTGGCCCGGCGATCAGGACGTTTACGACGGCCGTGCGCCAAGGCGTTGTGGCGGAGGGCCGGACCAACGGACCAACTTCCGGTCGACGCGTCCTCGCCAAGACCGCAGGTGTGTACTGCTACAGCATGAGACAACAGGCGTGCTGATACGAGACGGCGATGCCGGTGGCCGGTCGTGGTGAGCGTGAGATGCATGCCCGCATAGAATATGCATGTGAATAGCTATTCGCTAGCTTGGTTGATCAATTAGAGAACTCCTATGCATGCCTACTTCGTGATGCTAGCTACATGTTGTAGAGGTCTGATGCTAGGCCAAACTATTATATAATACTAAGTTCTAGAATTAGGACTCCCATGCATGCCTACTTCTTGATGCTACATGTTGTAGAAGTCTGATACTAGGCCAAACTATTATATCATACTAAGTTCTAGAATTAATCTTCAAAGAGATTAAGCTAATGATGTTGAAGATTATGTAGTTTCAGTGCCTTGAAGGACATATGGTATTTTCCGAGCCTATGTGCATGAACAAATATTTATGGCGACGAGGCATACTGAAGTCTTGCATCCTGTATGGACAAACAACGCGATGGGCGAGACGAGCTGCGAGCCCATGACGCCTAACAAAGACAATGGCACGAGCAATATAGTTATGATTTCATGAGAAGGAAAAAGCACAATGTGCGGGGGGCATGACCGTGGAGTCCGGCCAGCCAGCAGTCGTGGCATGCGCCGCCATGGACCAGCGGTCCGTTTCGCCGCTACGGCGATGACGGGCTCTGGCGCGAGCGGGTGCAGTTGCTAGGAGCAGTACTGCTGCCGTCTGGGCGTGCTGGCGACAGGAGTTGGTCTGGCTGTCCGCGACGACACCTTGACGCACAACCGCCCGAAACGTCCTGTATTCCTGTCAGCCGAGGCAACAATGTGTCGTGCTTCCACCATGGACGAGACGTCAGACAGACTGCCGGCGACAAGCTGCTTCAGTGCTGCGTCCTGCCGTTTTGCCGTCGTCGTTGGGTCCTTTCGAGCCGGAAGAAATTGACCACCGTCGTCGTTACGCACGTACTTACCCACTAGCGCACCTGGACAGAATCATTCAAGCTGCTTGGGAAGTCAGCTTAACTACATGCACGCCCCTTTCTGTGTAATGTGAGTTGCACTTGCACCCTGTGCCAAAATCCTCTCTTCTCGCTGTCAACATCCGCCATTCTGATCCTTTTCTATTGCCTAATGTCGCTAAATCTGACTTCTCCAGCTTCTCCCGGCGGATATCTAACATTGCAATGCTACATAGCTACCTGCTGCGGGAGGTAAGTCATATTTACTTGGACGTACAAGCTGGCGGCCAGTACATCTAGCTCGACACAAGTAATACTTCGTGGAAACAATACCAATCCAGTATTATTTTTTCGAGCATACCTGTTGATGTTGTTCGCACTCATATCAAGTATACCTACTCTCCAATAGATGTATTGTTTTATCTCTATAGCTGATTATGAATGAAACACGCAATGTATTATATGCATGCCTCATGGCTATGTATTTCTATACCGACGGTGTTGCCATGCAACTAGATTTATGGCATGAAAAGGTAAAACATAGGATCAGTGAAGGTTTTGCCAGAAACTTTGTTACATGAACATTGTCAACTAGCAGAAAATATAAACATTTATGTATTAATAGGCCATTTTCCTTGGTGCATGTTGATAGTATGTTCTATTGACATCCATGATGAAACACGGTGATACAAAAAATATGTAGATATTTTTTTTTAGATTGGGTTGTTACATTAGACAATTTGCCAAGATTACTGTGTACAAGTGTGGTCATTTTATGTGCAATTGGTCGGTGCTAATTTGTTCATGAAATTCATATATTGGCATCAAATTATATAAGAGTATCAATTTAGCTCAAATTTACCAAATGAAGTTTAATAAGATTATGGTTATTTTAAGCATTTTCCACAATGCAATCTATTAAAGATTTGGTTATACTAATATGAGAATATACAACAACACTGCGAATTCTGCTGCTTCTGTGCATATAGACTAGACAAAATTGACAATGACCGACAACTTCGACAATATTAGTAACCAACAAGTTTCTTGCTATATTACATTCATGAATAAACATAGCGATACAGAAATCTATGGAGAAGCACTAATTTTTGAGCTTTTGTGGGTTACAATCATCATCAAAGATGACTTTGGTCACAGCATCATTTAATGAGAAGATTGCAACTTTTGTAAACTTTAACAATATTGTACACAAGCATGGTATCTTGCATATTTTTAGTGCTAAATTATTCAAGAATTTAACGTTAGCATCAGTTTATAAGGTGCATAAATTTTAGTATCAGATTGACTTGGTGTATTAATTTGTCGAAGAAAAGATAATAATTATCTACTGTTGTTTTCTAGAACCACACAAGCTATTACAGGGCGATTTTGATTCTACTAAGATGGAACAACCATAGTAGTACTATAACATAATGTGAAGCATCTAAGTTACTGTATTCTACAGATAAATGAAACATTTCCATCACATGGCTACCACAAATAAGTATAAAGCCATCCCAGTTGGTTGCAAAATCAAATTAAATATATCATTGCATAACTTTGAGCATATTTTGAAGTTAAATGCCTAGCCGTGCGAATGCACGGGTTGACGACTAGTAATCTCATAATTATTCTCATTTCTATCAATTGCTCGACAGTAATTTGTTCACCCACTGTAATACTTATGCTATCTTGAGAGAAGCCTCTAGTGAAACCTATGGCCCCCAGGTCTATCTTTTATTATATAAGCTTTCAATCTACTTTTATTTGCATCTTTACTTTTCCAATCTATATCATAAAATACCAAAAATATATTTATCTTATCATATTATCTCTATCAAATCTCACTTTCGCAAGTGGTCGTGAAGGGATTGACAACCCCTTTACCACGTTGGTTGGGAGTTCTTTGTTTGTTTGTGTAGGTTCGTGGGACTTGTGAGGAGGCTCCTACTGGATTGATACCTTGGTTCTCAAAAACTGAGGGAAATACTTACACTACTGTGCTGCATCACCCTTTCCTCTTCAAGGAAAACCAACGCAAGCTCAAGACGTAGCAAGAAGGATTTCTGGTGCCGTTGCCGGGGAGGTCTTCGCTCAAGTCAAGACATACCAAGTACCCATCACAAACTCATCTCCCTCGCATTTACATTATTTGCCATTTGCCTCTCATTTTCCTCTCCCCCACTTCATCCTTGCCGTTTTATTCGCCCTCTCTTTCTCCATCTTCTTCTTCTTCTCCTCTTTTTCGCTTGCCCTCTTCTTCCTCCTCACTTTTGTTTGCCGTTATGTCTGAAATTGGGGAGATTATCGTCAATATGGACGAGAATGATAACATGGAGAATTCTGATGCTCTTTCTAAAGAACCCCCTATCTTGCATACTAAAAGGTTTTTAATCGATAGTGGTAATATTATTGGAAAAGGGGTTACTCAAGACTTCTTTACTTGTGCCGGTGCGTTGCCTTATATGGGTGGTTCTATTCTTCATAGAACTAGTTGTCTTCCGGATGCTATTGCCATGCTTGTAGTTGAGCTTCAAATACAATTTATGCATATGCATCCGTGTATACAAAGGATTTTTCTTGAATTTTCTAATATTGAGCATTCTTTTGTTAAGTGCGCTGCTACTATCTTTTTGGCACATGAGTTTATATTTATAATGAAAGAGGCCAAATAAATCTTTGCGCACTATAGGGCGGACGCCGACCGTCCTCCCATAGAAGTGATCCTCTTCGATCAAGAGGAAATTAGGCGTTTTCAACCTTTGGACTATGTTGCTTTTAACGAAAACCTTAGAAAAAAGGTTCCACCAATGTCCTAGTTGATAGAATTTCTGAACCTAATAATGATTTTGCCCTTCATAACAATGAGCTAGGATACTCTCTTGAGTATAATCTCACAAAGTTTGGCCAAAAGAATGCTTATAATGATGAATTAGTTGTGCAATATGAAGGGCCAAAGGAGGAACCCATACCTCCTGAGATCGATCTTGGGGATTCTTGTCCCATTAAATACAGCCCTTTTGATTATTTTTGCTTGCCTCAAAGAAAACTTTCTGCTGAACGTAGAGAATATGATATGAGTTTTAGTGATCTATCTTATTATTATGGCACTAGTTAGATCTATCTTTGCTTTTATGCCTAGCTTGGGGCGTTAAACAATAGCGCTAGTTGGGAGGCAACCCAATTTTATTTGTGTTCTTTGTTTTGGTTCCTGGTTAGTAATAAATTTTGTATCTACTTTGTGTTTAGATGTGTTTTCATGTTTTATTTAGTCTCTGTGCCAAGTAGAACCTATAGGATAACCTATGGTAATAGTTAATTTGATTCTGCTGAAAAACAGAAACTTTGCGCTCACGAGAAAAAATTCAATAAATCACAGAAACGTGATTTTGCGTTGATTCTTTTTGCTGTAGATCAATAGACAAATTTCTTAGGCCTTCCTATTTTGTTAGGATTTTTGGAGTTCTATAATTAACCGAAGTTACAGATTCCTACAGACTGTTCTCTTTTTGACAGATTCTGCCTTTCGTATGTTGTTTGCTTATTTTGATGCATCTATGGCTAGTATGTAAGGATATGAACCATAGAGAACTTGGAATACAGTAGGTTTAACACCAATATAAATAAAGAATGAGTTCATTACAGTACCTTATGTGGTGGTTTTTCTTTCTTTCACTAACGGAGCTTATGAGATTTCCTGTTGAGTTTTGTGTTGTGAAGTTTTCAAGTTTTCGGTAAAGATTTGATGGACTATGGAATAAGGAGTGACAAGAGCCTAAGCTTGGGGATGCCCAAGGCACCCTAAGATATTCAAGAATAGCCAAAAGCCTAAGCTTGGGGATGCCCCCGCAAGGCATCCCCTCTTTCGTCTTGGTTCATTGGTAACTTTACTTGCACTTGATTGGAATTTATTAGAATACTCTATGTGCTTCGCTTATACCTTTTGAGCTAGATAACTTTTGCTCTAGTGATTCACTTATATCTTTTAGAGCACGGAGGTGGCTTAATTTTGAAGAAATTGTTGATCTCTCATGCTTCATTATATTATTTTGAGAGTCTCTTAGAACAACATGGTATTTTCTATGGTTATAAAATTGGTCCTAGAATGATGGGCATCCAAGTTGGGTATAATAAAAACTATCATAGAAAGTGAATTGGATGCTATGACCAATTTGATACTTTATAATTGTTTTGAGATATGGAGGTAATGATATTAGAGTCATGCTAGTTGGGTGATTATGAATTTAAAGAATGCTTATGTTGAAGTTAGCAAGTCCCGTAGCATGCACGTATAGTAAAAGTTATGTAACAAATTTATTGCATGAGGTGCTCTTTTGATTGCCTTCCCTTGTGTGGAGGTCGGGGGCGCGCGATGGTTAACTCCTACCAACCTCCCCCCTAGGAGCATGCGCGTAGTGCTTGGCTTTTGATGACTTGTAGATTTTTGCAATAAGTATGTGAGTTCTTTATGACTGAGTCCATCGATTATACGCACTTTTATATTTCCATCATTGCTAGCCTCTTCGGTACCGTGCGTTGCCCTTTCTCACCTTGAGAGTTGGTGCAAACTTCACCGGTGCATCCAAACCCCGTGATATGATACACTCTATCACACATAAACCTCCTTATATCTTCCTCAAAACAGCCACCATACCTACCTATTTATGGCATTTCCATAGCCATTCCAAGATATATTGCCATGAAACTTTCCATCGTTACGTTTATCATCATGACATACATTACTATTGTCATATTTCCTTGCATGATCATGTAGTTGACATCGTATTTGTGGCAAAGCCACCATGCATAATCTTTTCATACATGTCACTCTTGATTCATTGCCCATCCCGGTACACCGCCGGAGGCATTCACATAGAGTCATATCTTGTTCTAGTTTCGAGTTGTAATTCATGAGTTGTAAATATATAGAAGTGTGATGATGATCATTATTAGAGCATTGTCCCGAAAAAAAAAAAGGACAAAAA